>NC_058082.1:214631839-214931839 GCF_014858855.1 Bufo gargarizans | reverse complement strand
CTGTGTTCCGGCAAACAACAGCCTGCCAGCATGTTTCCGTAATGCCCTATGTGGCGGAAATCTGGCCACTACCCGGAAAATATGCCAGGATTTGGCCAGACAAAAAATATTGCTTAAAACTAGCCTAAGTGCATCATCTCCACATGTCTGCATACATAATAAAAACATTACATCATCATTGTATGGTTGTATTACCTGTAACTATAAGCCATATCTTCCCACAAACACTGTAGTGTTCCCCATTGTACATATGGGTAATAATGTATGTGTATACAGCGGAGTCTGACTGCTGTACAGATGTAAATGATACTTCACTTGTATTCTTCACATACTCTTTACAGTCCTAAAAAAAAAAAAACAGAATATCTGTTAACACAATATGGGTGAATTTAACATAAATTTAATATTTTAAGTCAGTTTTGCTTGAGTTGGCATTGGTGTAGTTTGTGCCAAATTTATCAAATGCTGCTAGTTGTTTGCTAAATTACTCAACAGCAATGTTGGAAAGATTGTATTACATGATGTTTATTTACTTGTAAAATAACCATGTAAATACAGAATGGGAGCTACACTTTCCAAAAGCCATTAATTTTGGCTCATGCGGGGGAAATATGTTTCAGATAGGTTATGTAGATTCTGAGCCCACTTGGGGACATGGAATGATGTGAATAATGACAGTCTCTTAGGACACTATTGCACATTGGGGACGCAAAGGAGACTAAGGCTACTTTCACACTTGAGCTTTCCCTTTTCGCTATTGAGATCTGTCATAGGATCTCAACAGAGGGGAAAACTCTTCCATTTTGTCCCCATTCATTGTCAATGGAAACGAAACTGAACTAAACAAAACGGAATGCACTCCGTTCAATTTGGTTGCGTCCCCATCGCGGACAGAATAAAGCTGCAAGCTGCATTTTTCTCTCCGCAATGTGATGCGGAGCAAAACAGATCCGTCCTGACACACAATGTAAGTCCATGGAATGGATCCGTCCCCCATTGACTTTCAGTGGAGTTAATTACTGATCTGTCTTGGCTATGTTAAAAATAATACACCCGGATCTATTCATAATGGATGCAGGCGGTTGTATTATCAGAACGAAAGCGTTCTTGCTGATCCATGAAAGTAGCTTAAGCGGGACTGACCATTTATGGAGAGAGATGGCGAGGGGTTAGAGGCACAGCCTAGTAGAAAAGCTAACCCTCTTTGCTCTGCTTGTAAATGCTTTAGAACTATATATTACACATATTCTTTATTACAGTATGCCACAAAAATAGTTTAGATACCTTATACCAACTTGTAAAGTAATTGGAGGTGTTATACAAATCAGGAATAGTTATTATTACAGGGTCTCCCAAAGTTTTTCTTAATGATTCTGCTGAAGAGGAAACATTACAGTATGGACCACTCTTCTCTTTCAGCGGGAAGTTCTTTACTTCGTATGTTCTGTTCTGCCTAACAAAACAGGAGGCTGTTTAGTTGAGGTATCAGTCTCTGCACATTGTACTAGGCTTTTGCTTCTAATCTTTTGGATAATATTTCTGGAGCAAATATCAATTAACTTTGTTTTAGTTAGGGAAAATTGCCAGAAAGGGGGGACATTTATTTTATGTTCTATTGTTTGGTAGTTTGTTCAATCAATAATATTCTCTATTTTCCCCATGCATAGCAATGTCTAATATGGTGTACATTGGTTAATGGATGACATTGCTATAGTGCCAAGAACCCTAATATAGTTTTACATGTATCTTCAGGATAGGTAATCAATATCAGATTGTGGGTGTCTGACACAAACCAGCAGCCAATGCCAAAAACAGCACAGTGGACGGTACCAGGAACAAAAAGCACTGCCCACTTTGTAGTGGTTGTGCAGACATACTATTGCTCAGCTCCCATTCACTTGAATGAATGCTGAGAAGCAGTACACGGCACGCCACTACACAGTGAAGGAAGAGAGCCTTCTTTTGTTTCTAATGCGGACGGCAGCTGAAAACTGCTGATCAGTGGTGTTCTGGGGGGAGGAGGAGCAAGAAGGGCAGGGTTTGAGGGGGACTTTTCATGGATCAATAGTTTTGTCCGTGGCTGGGGGGAGGAGACCGAGGACGACATTCTCCTGGGCGATGAGCAGGAGCCAGGGCGCTCCACCTCTTCCAATTTAGTGCAAATGAGGGCCTTCATGCTCCAGTGTTTGAAAAGGGACCCCTGTATAAAAAGCATAAAGGGCAAGGACCAGTACTGGGTTGCAACGTACTTAGACCCCCGGTACAAACACAAAATGGCAGACATGTTACCAGCATTACAGAGGGCTGGCAGAATTCAGCATTTCCAGGCCTTGCTGCGAGAGATGCTGCATTCTGCTGTTCAGGCACTGGCAGAGGAATTTCCACCCACAGCGAAACAGGTGTGGGTACCAATCCTACCGTGCCTGCAAGAAGAGGGCGGTTTGAAGATGTGTTGGTCACTTCAGATATGAGATCATTCTTACAGCCAACCCATCGACAGCCGCCCTCTGGATCCAGCCTCAGGGAACGCCTAGACCAACAGGTGTCCGACTACATCAAGTTAACGGCTGATGTGGACTTTCTGAGGAACCCCTGGACTACTGGGCATGCAGGCTTGACCTGTGGTCAGAGCTGGCACAATTTTCCATGGAACTCTTAGCTTGCCCCTCGTCGAGTGTCCTGTCCAAAAGGAAGTTCAGCGCAGCAGGGGGGATAGTGACCGATAAGCGCACTCGCCTAGCTCACGACAGTGAGGACTACCTCACATTTCTAAAAATGAATGAGGCATGGATCTCGGAGGAATTCAACACCTGTGACGACCACATGTAATTGAATTTCCTGTCAGCCCACACATATCCGCACCACCCAGAACCAAGAATGGTCCTTGTCTTATGTATATACAGCTGCATAAAAGGCCTTTTCTGTCAGGTGAATGCCTATTTTTTGGGGCCTGTACTCCAGTGGCCTACAGTAAAAAAAATTGTGGGAATTTTTGCCAATGACCCCTCCTTTGGTATGTCACTATCTATGTTGTGGGACTATTTGTGCACTTCTAATAAGTATGTGGTGGCTGCAAATATGACCTGAAGGTTTTTCAGGTTCGACTGCCAATAAAGTCAATGGGGTCCACCGCGAACTAGTGGTTCATAAACATTTGATCGCGGACACGCATTTGCAAACTCTCCAGGGCCGATGTTCGGCCATCACTACTGATCACACATGAGGACAAGTTACTTTACAACACTTAGATAAAGAGCTGCCTCATCCTTCTCTCTACTTGTCAGGAATTATGATCCTGAATACAGATAAGAACTTTAGCTGAATCTCTGGGGAATTTAGTTAATGAGGAAACAAGTACAGAGAGGACGGACAGGACAGACTGTGGTAATGGAGACTGCATATAAGTGCTGCTGCTCATTAGCCACACCTCACTCTCCTCATGTTTCCTCATCATCTCCATTCCCAGAGATTCACCTGTATTCAGGATCATGATTCCTGACAAGCAGAGCAGAGAGGAGGATGAGGCAGCACTTATGGCTCATTGTGGTGAAGTACTGTAACTTGTCCTGCTGTGTGACTAGGACAGGTTTTATTTCTCCTAATGATCGCTCCCTAGACAAAACAAGCCATTCTAAGTAATGAAAGGTATTTGTAAATAAAATAATTTTTAAGTATTTTCATATTTTTTTTATTCCTAGAGAACCCCTTTAATGACCACTGATTTGTGGAATGAAAATAATCTTTTAGGCTGCCCTCACATGTGGTGGAAAATTCTGCCAGAAAATCTATAACATCAAGACTTCCCCCATGTTATCCTGTAGGCATGAAAATTGTCTATCCTTGCGTTGTGCTGTGAAATTTACATTCCGCAGTGTAAATAATGTTGTGTTATGATTTTTCCTGTACGAGCATCTCTCCAATCAATTCAATGTGAAATTGTTTCTGCAGTGGAAAACGGTGCGGAAAAATCTGCAACAAAATCAGCACCGATTTCGCTGCAGATTTTTTCACAGCATTTTCCACTGCAGAATAACTAATGGTAAGATTTTCATACAGGAATACTGCAACAAAATCCGCACCATAATTCATACCAACAAATACACTACTTTGTAAAAATCTGCACCCTTAGAAATGTAAACCAATTTAGCACCGTCAGAGGTGTGTAGAAGAGGTTTACTCCCCTACTCCATTTGAGAACACATACATGCTCAGCCAAGCATGCAAATGAATGTAGAAGTTGGGAAGAATGGCTGTCGGCTATTGAGGTGTGCGTCCAAGCTTTAGTCTATTAACATAGCAAATGGTTTACTTACTGCACTGCACAGAAATATTGCACAGATTGATTTGATAACGGAAACAGTTCAGGTAGGTGTCTTTGTCTTATGTCATCAGAAATATTTACTTCCTCTTTTTGTAATGATGAGTTCATATTTGTGTAGTTGTCCCTAGGACAATGACCAAGGCACTCATCATCCCCAACATACTGCAGAACAGCTAGGAAAAAAAAAAAAAAATGAAGGAGAGACATCAAATCCATAAAAAATAATAATATTGGATATGGCCAACAGGATTCAACCACTTTGCAGATCTCATCTCAAGTAAAATGTAAGGTAGCATTCACAGAACCATATGATTTTTTTTGTAGTCCGCAAAAAATATGGATGAAGTCCGTATTGCATCCATTTTTTTTGCGGACTTATTCTAACCATGCCTATTCTTGTCTGCAAAATGGATAAGAATAAGACACGTTCTGTTTTGTGGGGCTGCAGAACATACAGGTCCTTTTCAAAAAATTAGCATATTGTGATAAAGTTCATTATTTTCTGTAATGTACTGATAAACATTAGACTTTCATATATTTTAGATTCATTACACACCAACTGAAGTAGTTCAAGCCTTTTATTGTTTTAATATTGATGATTTTGGCATACAGCTCATGAAAACCCAAATTTCCTATCTCAAAAAATTAGCATATTTCATCCGACCAATAAAATAAAAGTATTTTTAATACAAAAAAAAGTCAACCTTCAAATAATTATGTTCAGTTATGCACTCAATACTTGGTCGGGAATCCTTTTGCAGAAATGACTGCTTCAATGCGGCGTGGCATGGAGGCAATCAGCCTGTGGCACTGCTGAGGTGTTATGGAGGCCCAGGATGCTTCGATAGCGGCCTTAAGCTCATCCAGAGTGTTGGGTCTTGCGTCTCTCAACTTTCTCTTCCCAATATCCCACAGATTCTCTATGGGGTTCAGGTCAGGAGAGTTGGCAGGCCAATAGAGCACAGTAATACCATGGTCAGTAAACCATTTACCAGTGGTTTTGGCACTGTGAGCAGGTGCCAGGTCGTGCTGAAAAATATAATCTTCATCTCCATAAAGCTTTTCAGCAGATGGAAGCATTAAGTGCTCCAAAATCTCCTGATAGCGGCTGCATTGACCCTGACCTTGATAAAACACAGTGGACCAACACCAGCAGCTGACATGGCACCCCAGACCATCACTGACTGTGGGGACTTGACACTGGACTTCAGGCATTTTGGCATTTCCCTCTCCTCAGTCTTCCTCCAGACTATAGCACCTTGATTTCCGAATGACATGCAACAGTCCAGTGCTGCTTCTCTGTAGCCCAGGTCAGGCGCTTCTGCTGCTGTTTCTGGTTCAAAAGTGGCTTGACCTGGGGAATGCAGCACCTGTAGCCCATTTCCTGCACACGCCTGTACACGGTGGCTCTGGATGTTTCTACTCCAGACTCAGTCCACTGCTTCCGCAGGTCCCCGAAGGTCTGGAATCGGTCCTTCTCCACAATCTTCCTCAGGGTCCGGTCACCTCTTCTCGTTGTGCAGCGTTTTCTGCCACACTTTTTCTTTCCCACAGACTTCCCACTGAGGTGCCTTGATACAGCACTCTGGGAACAGCCTATTCGTTCAGAAATGTCTTTCTGTGTCTTACCCTCTTGTTCGAGGGTGTCAATGATGGCCTTCTGGACAGCAGTCAGGTCGGCAGTCTTACCCATGATTGCGGTTTGGAGTAATGAACCAGGCTGGGAGTTTTTAAAAGCCTCAGGAATCTTTTGCAAGTGTTTAGAGTTAATTAGTTGATTCAGATGATTAGGTTAATAGCTCGTTTAGAGAACCTTTTCATGATATGCTAATTTTTTGAGATAGGAAATTTGGGTTTTCATGAACTGTATGCCAAAATCATCAATATTAAAACAATAAAAGGCTTGAACTACTTCAGTTGGTGTGTAAAAAATCTAAAATATATGAAAGTCTAATGTTTATGAGTACATTTCAGAAAATAATGAACTTTATCACAATATGCTAATTTTTTTAGAAGGACCTGTACATACAGATGTGGACTGGACACGGTTTGCTGATTGTTTTTTTTTTATTTGTAGAGTTGTGTGAATGAGGCCTAAGGATAAGTACAATTAAGGGCAGATTTACACAGTTTTTTAAAGGAGATTTTAAGGCAGATTTCCTAGCAGGATTTTCAGCCAAAGCCAGAAGTGAATTTGAAAGCAATCGGTAATATAAATACAGGACTTCGCCTTCCTGCTGGATCCATATCTGGCTTTTACACCATTTTTTTTTAGGAAAATGTGTCTCAAAGCCTCCTCCAAAAAACTATGTGTGACCCTATCCTGAAGATATGAGGATGAGCAAGGATTATGGGTGGTTGTGTAGGTGTTAGGCCCCTTGCAGACGAGCGTGTGTCACGCTGCGAGTCCGCAGCGCAGCTCCCGGCCTGACCTCCCAGCAGTGACGGGGTCACATAGCTTTATATTGATTTATGATGCTGTGTAACCCTTACAGTTCTGGAATGTATTAGAGGACACTGACATAATGTTGCCAGTGTTAACCAATACATTCCAGAACTATAAGGGTTACATAGCATCATAAATCAATATAATGATGCGCTTGCGCTTCGGACTCGCAGTGTGACACACACTCGTCTGCAAGGGGCCTTATACAGTTAAAGGTTGTGCACATTTGGAGGATTTAGGCAAACTCCCCTCCCTACCTGAGCAGACTTGCGAAGGGAAGCATACATGCCTGCCTCCTCATGCTGCCATCTTTGGCTCAGAAAGAGCAAAAATTTGAATGTATAAAAAACAAGTTTCATTTATCTGCTCTATAACATGCTGCCGGCAGATTATACTGCATCGGTGACAGGTTGTCTTTCAGGGAGCGTTTATAACAAAACAGGAGGACAGAAGGCTATGAATGAGCTTTCAATTTCTCTTACAGATTTCTCTGAATAGGGGATAGACCAGACTGCAGTGAGCTCATAATAGGTGAAAAGTAATAATAATAATAAAAATATGTACCTGAAAGTGTACATAGTCTATAAACTTTAAAAGGGACTGTTGGACTATGTAGTTAATAGTGTCTGCACATAATATACAGATACTTTTTATAAATTTACCATGCAAATTGGTTTTGAAAATCTACAATGCTTCATAATTGCTGCCAGGTTATATCCGGTATTCAAGGTGGAAATAAGAATCTGTACTTTAAATTGAATGCATCCCTCACAGTGTCAGAATAGCTATTTTTTTTTTTTTGCAACCTCACTTCCAAAGAAAAATTAAATAAAATGCAATCAGAATTTTATATGAACCCCCAGTAAAAACTACTAATCTCCCACAGGTCTATAAATTCACATTTATTGATAAAAAAAATCCCCAAATTACAGAAAATTTCACATTTTTCAGTTCAAAATTAGAATTCGGCTTCCTGCACATTCATTTTTTTCCCCTCGTATACGTTCTGTTTTTTGCGTTCCGTATATGGAACCATTCATTTCAATGGATCCTCAAAAAGAAGGAAGGTACTCCGTATGCCTTCCGTTTCCGTATTTCTGTTCATACATAGGACTGTACTATTAGGCTCCATTCACACATCCGCAAATGGGTCCGCATCCGTTTCCCATTCTCTATGGAGATGGAATGGATGTGAAGAGCATACTATGTTCTCTCCGCATCCGCATTTCCGGAACGCGCCCCCGATCTTACGGTCTGTAGCTCCTGAAACATGTCCTATTCTTGTCCACGATTGCGGACAAGAATAGGCATTTCTATGGGGCCACGGCCAGGTGTATTGCGGATCCGCAAATGTTTTGTTCCGCAAGAAACTGAATGCACATGAATGTCATCTGTATTTTTTGCGGATCCGTTTTTTGCGAACCGCAAAATACTGAAAAAGCCATACGGTCGTGTGAATGAGGCCTTACTCTGATTTTAAACCCTCTTGCACACGACCGTATGCCCTCCAAGATATACGGTCTGTGAGCGGGCCATATGTCCCGGAGGGGCATTGATTGTGCACATGGGAGCACACAGCATCATAGATTACAATGATGCTGTGCACGTCGGGCCGTCCGCGGAACTATTGTCCTGCACTCATATGATCATATGAGTGCGAGACAATAGCCCCCCGGGCAGCCCGACGTCCACAGCATCTTTGTAACCTATGATGCCGTGTGCTACAGTGTGCATGATCAATGCCGCTCCGGGACATATGGCCCGCTCACAGACCGTATATCTCGGAGGGCATACGGTCGTGTGCAAGAAGCCTAAAGCAGATAGTGATACATCATCAAAGAGTTATTACTTTACATTTCCCATATGTCTACTTTATGTTTTCATCGTTTTGTAAATGTAATTTTATCTTTTAGGCTCTTATAAGCAAATTTTTACATTTTTAAGAAAATTTCCGAAACCCACTTTTTTAACCACTTAAGGACCACAGGTTTATACCCCCCTAGTGACCAGGCCCTTTTTTACAAATCGGCACTCCACAACTTTAGCGGTTTATTGCTCGGTCATGCAACTTACCACCCAAATGAATTTTACCTCCTTTTCTTCTCACTAATAGAGCTTTCATTTGGTGGTATTTTATTGCTGCTGACATTTTTACTTTTTTTGTTATTAATCGAAATTTAACGATTTTTTTGCAAAAAAATGACATTTTTCACTTTCAGCTGTAAAATTTTGCAAAAAAAAACGACATCCATATATACATTTTTCGCCAAATTTATTGTTCTACATGTCTTTGATAAAAAAAAAAAGTTTGGGCAAAAAAAAATGGTTTGGGTAAAAGTTATAGCATTTACAAACTATGGTACGAAAATGTGAATTTCCGCTTTTTGAAACAGCTCTGACTTTCTGAGCACCTGTCATGATTCCTGAGGTTCTACAATGCCCAAACAGTAGAAAACCCCCACAAATGACCCCATTTCGGAAAGTAGACACCCTAAGGTATTCGCTGATGGGCATAGTGAGTTCATAGAACTTTTTATTTTTTGTCACAAGTTAGCGGAAAATGATGATGATTTTATTTTTTCTTACAAAGTCTCATATTCCACTAACTTGCGACAAAAAATAAAAAATTCTAAAAACTTGCCATGCCCCTCACGGAATACCTTGGGGTGTCTTCTTTCCAAAATGGGGTCACTTGTGGGGTAGTTATACTGCCCTGGCAATTTAGGGGCCCAAATGTGTGAGAAGAACTTTGCAATCAAAATGTGTAAAAAATGACCGGTGAAATCCGAAAGGTGCACTTTGGAATATGTGCCCCTTTGCCCACCTTGGCAGCAAAAAAGTGTGACACATCTGGTATCGCCGTACTCAGGAGAAGTTGGGGAATGTGTTTTGGGGTGTCATTTTACATATACCCATGCTGGGTGAGAAAAATATCTTGGTCAAATGCCAACTCTGTATAAAAAAATGGGAAAAGTTGTCTTTTGCCAAGATATTTCTCTCACCCAGCATGGGTATATGTAAAATGACACCCCAAAACACATTCCCCAACTTCTCCTGAGTACGGCGATACCAGATGTGTCACACTTTTTTGCTGCCAAGGTGGGCAAAGGGGCACATATTCCAAAGTGCACCTTTCAGATTTTGCAGGCCATTTTTTACACATTTTGATTGCAAGGTACTTCTCACACATTTGGGCCCCTAAATTGCCAGGGCAGTATAACTACGCCACAAGTGACCCCATTTTGGAAAGAAGACACCCCAAGGTATTCCGTGAGGGGCATGGCGAGTTCCTAGAATTTTTTATTTTTTGTCACAAGTTAGCGGAAAATGATGATTTTTTTTTTTTCTCTTTTTTCCTTACAAAGTCTCATATTCCACTAACTTGCGACAAAAAATAAAAAATTCTAGGAACTCGCCATGCCCCTCACGGAATACCTTGGGGTGTCTTCTTTCCAAAATGGGGTCACTTGTGGCGTAGTTATACTGCCCTGGCAATTTAGGGGCCCAAATGTGTGAGAAGTACTTTGCAATCAAAATCTGTAAAAAAATGACCGGTGAAATCCGAAAGGTGCACTTTGGAATATGTGCCCCTTTGCCCACCTTGGCATCAAAAAAGTGTCACACATCTGGTATCGCCGTACTCAGGAGAAGTTGGGGAATGTGTTTTGGGGTGTCATTTTACATATACCCATGCTGGGTGAGAGAAATATCTTGGCAAAAGACAACTTTTCCCATTTTTTTATACAAAGTTGGCATTTGACCAAGATATTTTTCTCACCCAGCATGGGTATATGTAAAATGACACCCCAAAACACATTCCCCAACTTCTCCTGAGTACGGCGATACCAGATGTGTCACACTTTTTTGCTGCCAAGGTGGGCAAAGGGGCACATATTCCAAAGTGCACCTTTCGGATTTTGCAGGGCATTTTTTACAGATTTTGATTGCAAAGTACTTCTCACACATTTGGGCCCCTAAATTGCCAGGGCAGTATAACTACGCCACAAGTGACCCCATTTTGGAAAGAAGACACCCCAAGATATTCCGTGAGGGGCATGGCGAGTTCCTAGAATTTTTTATTTTTTATCGCAAGTTAGTGGAATATGAGACTTTGTAAGGAAAAAAGAAAAAAAAAGAAAAATCATCATTTTCCGCTAACTTGTGACAAAAAATAAAACATTCTAGGAACTCGCCGTGCCCCTCACGGAATACCTTGGGGTGTCTTCTTTCCAAAATGGGGTCACTTGTGGCGTAGTTATACTGCCCTGGCAATTTAGGGGCCCAAATGTGTAAGAAGTACCTTGCAATCAAAATGTGTAAAAAATGGCCGGGGAAATCCGAAAGGTGCACTTTGGAATATGTGCCCCTTTGCCCACCTTCGCTGCAAAAAAGTGTCACACATCTGGTATCGCCGTACTCAGGAGAAGTTGGGGAATGTGTTTTGGGGTGTCATTTTACATATACCCATGCTGGGTGAGAGAAATATCTTGGCAAAAGACAACTTTTCCCATTTTTTTAAACAAAGTTGGCATTTGACCAAGATATTTCTCTCACCCAGCATGGGTATATGTAAAATGACACCCCAAAACACATTCCCCAACTTCTCCTGAGTACGGCGATACCAGATGTGTGACCACTTTTTTGCAGCCTAGATGCGCAAAGGGGCCCAAATTCCTTTTAGGAGGGCATTTTTAGACATTTGGATCCCAGACTTCTTCTCACACTTTCGGGCCCCTAAAAAGCCAGGGCAGTATAAATACCCCACATGTGACCCCACTTTGGAAAGAAGACACCCCAAGGTATTCAATGAGGGGCCTGGCAAGTTCCTAGAATTTTTTTTTTTTTTGCATAAGTTAGCGGATATTGATTTTTTTTTGTTTTTTTCTCACAAAGTCTCACTTTCCACTAACTTAGGACAAAAATTTCAATCTTTCATGGACTCAATACGCCCCTCACGGAATACTTTGGGGTGTCTTCTTTCCGAAATGGGGTCACATGTGGGGTATTTATACTGCCCTGGCTTTTTAGGGGCCCTAAAGCGTGAGAAGAAGTCTGGAATATAAATGTCTAAAAATGTTTACGCATTTGGATTCCGTGAGGGGTATGGTGCGTCCATGTGAGATTTTATTTTTTGACACAAGTTAGTGGAATATGAGACTTAGTAAGAAAAAACAAAAACAAAAACAAACAAAAAATTTCCGCTAACTTGTGCCAAAAAAAATGTCTGAATGGAGCCTTACCAGGGGGGGGGGGGGGGGGTGATCAATGACAGGGGGGTGATCAATGACAGGGGGGTGATCACCCATATAGACTCCCTGATCACCCCCCTGTCATTGATCACCCCCCCTGTAAGGCTCCATTCAGACATCCGCATGATTTTTTACGGATCCATGGATCGGATCCACAGAACGCATGCGGACGTCTGAATGGAGCCTTACAGGGGGGTTATCAATGACAGGGGGTGATCAGGGTAATCAGGGTGATCACCCCCCTGTCACTGATCACCCCCCCTGTAAGGCTCCATTCAGACATCCGCATGATTTTTTACGGATCGATGGATACATGGATCGGATCCACAAAACGCATGCGGACGTCTGAATGGAGCCTTACAGGGGGGTTATCAATGACAGGGGTGATCAGGGTAATCAGGGTGATCACCCCCCTGTCACTGATCACCCCCCCTGTAAGGCTCCATTCAGACATCCGCATGATTTTTTACGGATCCATGGATACATGGATCGGATCCACAAAACGCATGCGGACGTCTGAATGGAGCCTTACAGGGGGGTTATCAATGACAGGGGGTGATCAGGGTAATCACCCCCCTGTCACTGATCACCCCCCCTGTAAGGCTCCATTCAGACATCCGCATGATTTTTTACGGATCCATGGATACATGGATCGGATCCACAAAACGCATGCTGACGTCTGAATGGAGCCTTACAGGGGGGTTATCAATGACAGGGGGGTGATCAGGGAGTGTATATGGGTGATCACCCGCCTGTCATTGATCACCCCCTGTAAGGCTCCATTCAGATGTCCGCATGTGTTTTGCGGATCCGATCCATGTATCCATGGATCCGTAAAAATCATGCGGACGTCTGAATGGAGCCTTACAGGGGAGTGATCAATGACAGGGGGGTGATCAATGACAGGGGGTGATCAGGGAGTGTATATGGGTGATCACCCGCCTGTCATTGATCACCCCCCTGTAAGGCTCCATTCAGACGTCCGTATGATTTTTTACGGATCCATGGATACATGGATCGGATCCACAAAACGCATGCGGACGTCTGAATGGAGCCTTACAGGGGGGTTATCAATGACAGGGGGTGATCAGGGTAATCAGGGTGATCACCCCCCTGTCACTGATCACCCCCCCTGTAAGGCTCCATTCAGACATCCGCATGATTTTTTACGGATCCATGGATACATGGATCGGATCCACAAAACGCATGCTGACGTCTGAATGGAGCCTTACAGGGGGGTTATCAATGACAGGGGGGTGATCAGGGAGTGTATATGGGTGATCACCCGCCTGTCATTGATCACCCCCCTGTAAGGCTCCATTCAGACGTCCGTATGCTTTTTGCGGATCCGATCCATGTATCCGTGGATCCATAAAAATCATACGGACGTCTGAACGGAGCCTGACAGGGGGGTGATCAATGACAGGGGGGTGATCAGGGAGTTTATATGGGGTGATCATGGGTGATCAGGGGTTTATAAGGGGTTAATAAGTGACGGGGGGGGGGGTGTAGTGTGGTGTTTGGTGCGACTGTACTGAGCTACCTGAGTCCTCTGGTGGTCGATCCTAACAAAAGGGACCACCAGAGGACCAGGTAGGAGGTATATTAGACGCTGTTATGAAAACAGCGTCTAATATACCTGTTAGGGGTTAAAAAATTCGGATCTCCAGCCTGCCAGCGAGCGATCGCCGCTGGCAGGCTGGAGATCCACTCGCTTACCTTCCGTTCCTGTGAGCGCGCGCTCCTGTGTGCGCGCGTTCACAGGAAATCTCGGCTCACGCGAGATGACGCCAATCGGCGTTAGCGTAGCCTGGGAGCGCCGCGGAGATGACGCCTTTCGGCGTTAGCGTGGCGCCAAGTGGTTAAGGATCATTTATTTCAGTTACAAAGTCACTTTGCGGGGCTTACATAGTGTAAACCACCCGTAAATTACCCCATTGTAGAAACTAAACCCCTAAAGTTATTCAAAACTGATTTTACAAAGTTTGTTAACCCTTTGGCTTCTTTCACTCGAGCATCATGGATTAGGTCCATAAGTGTTCAGTGAAACTCGCACCATTTTGCAAGCAAGTTCAGTCAGTTTTGTCTGCGATGGCGTTCAGTTTTCATGCGATTTTCACACGCGTAATAAAAAGTGAAGGTTTACAAACAACATCTCTTAGCAACCATCAGTGAAAAACGCATTGTATATGCACTTGCTTGCGGATACAATGTGTTTTTCACTGAAGCCCCATTCTCTTCCATAGGGCCAGGGCTGCGTGAAAAACGCAGAATATAGAACATGCTGCGTTTTTCCCGCAACGCATAACTGATGCGTGAAAACGCTCATGTACACAGACCCATAGAAATGAATGGGTCAGGATTCAGTGCGGGTGCTATGCGTCCACGTCACGCATTGCGCCCGCGTGGAAAACTCGCTTGTGTGAAAGGGGCCTTTAGTTGTTCCACAAGAATTAAAGAGAAAAGGAGATTACATTTTTAAATTTAACTTTTGGGCAGATTTGCCATTTTAATTAAATTTTCCTGTAACACCAAGGGTAAAAAAAAAAACTCAATATTTATTACCCCGATTCTGCAGTTTACAGAAACACCCCACGTGTGGTCGTAAACTGCTGTATGGGCACACGGCAGGGCGCAGAAGAAAAGGAGCGGCATATGGATTTTGGAGGGCAGATTTCACTTGGATAAGTGTAAGTTGCCATATGACATTTAAAGACCCCCTGATGCACCCCAAGAGTTGAAAAAAAGTGACCCCATTTTGGAAATTATAGGATAATGTGACAATTGGTACTATTTTGGGGTACATATGATTTTTGATTGCTGTATATTAAGCTTTTTGTGAGGCAAGATTGCAAAAAAAATGTGCTGTTTTGGCACAGTTTAAATTTTTTTTTACAGTGTTCACCTGACAGGTTAGATCATGTGCTATTTATAGCAGGTTGTTTTGGACGTGTCGATTAGAGATGAGCGAATTTCCACTTATGAAATTCATTCACACTTCGTTTGTTGGTTAAAGGTGAATAGCGTTATGTATTCCATTACCACGGACCATAACGCAATTCTATGATGGAATGGATAATGGAATGCCTTTAGAGGCATTCCGTTATTCATTCCGTCATAATGGAATGGAAGCGGGACGGATCCGTTTTGCAGCCCATAGAATTCTATTATGACGGAATGTATAACCGAATGCCTCTGAAGGCATTCCGTTATAGTATTGCAATATGGTCCGTGGTAACGGAATCTATTACGCAATTCACCTTTAACTAACAAACGAAGTGTGAACGAATTTCAAATTATGAAATTCGCTCATCTCTAGTAACGATATCAAAACATGTCTACTTTTATTTTTCATTCAGTTTTACATAATAAAGCATTTTTGAAAAAAAAGAATCATGTTTTTTGTCTCCTTTTTCTGAAAGCCATATTTTTTTTATTTTTCTAGCGATCTTATGTAGCTTAGTTTTTGCGGCATGAGGTGATGGTTTGATTAGTACTATTTTCGGGTACATACAACTTTTTGATAGTTTGGTATTACACTTTTTGTGATGTAAGGTGACAAAAAATAGATTTTTTTGGGCATTTAAATTTTATTTTATTTTTTTACAGAGTAAATCATGTGATTTGCGGGATTAGATGACGGTTTGATTGGAACCATTTTGGGGCACATATGACTTTTTTATTGCTTGGTATTACACTTTTTGTGATGCAAGGTGACAAAAAATATGGATTTTTTAGCACGGTTTTTATTTAAAAAAAAAATCTAAATTAACCAGACGGGTTAGATTATGTGATATTTTTATAGAGCAGGTTGTTATGGATGCAGTGATACCTAATATGTATGTGTTGTTGTTTTTTTCTTTTATATTTTGGTTTTACACAATAAAAGCATTTTTTTTAAATAAAAAATATGTTTTAATTGTTTCCATTTTCTGAAAGATATCTTTTTATTTTTTGGGGTCTCATTTTTTTGCAGGATGAGATGACGGTTTGATTGGTATTATTTTGGGGTACATATGACTTTTTGATTGCTTGGTATTACACTTTTTGTGATGTAAGGTGACAAAAAATGGCTTTTTTTGGCAGAGTTTTTTTTTTTTTTTTACATCGTTGGCCAGACGGGGTGGATCATGTGATATTTTTTATATAGAGCAGATTGTCACGGACGCAGTCTTATTTTTTTTCCATTTTTTTTCCAGGATAGGTAATCAATATCTGATTGGCGGGTGTCTGATACCAGAGCCAATCAGCTGTTTGAAGAGGAGGTGGCGCTCCATGTGAGCACCGTTTCCGCTTCATTACACTACGCGTCATCTCCTCTGGAGCGGTGGCATAGTGTAATTACAAGTATTCGCTGCATTTAAGTAAATGGAGTGAGTGCTCGTCATTACACTGCACTTCCGAGACGACGGGTAGTGTAATGAAGAGGGAGTAGCCCTCGCATGGAGCACCGCCTCATCTTCAAACAGCTTATTGGCGAGGGGTTTCCGGGTGTCGGACATCCGCCGATCAAATATTAATACATAAATTATAAATATAAACAGGCTGCACAACCCCTTTAAGGCTAAAATGAGTTAAGTCAATCAGGGTTTAAAATGTGAGGAGGGGGAATTGGGGAATGAAATAATCTGCACTACAGAATTATCTAACACAGGGATGCCCAACTTGCAGCCCTGCAGCTGTTGCAAGACTACAATTCCCAGCATGCCTGCACAGCCTACAACTATTAGAGCATGCTGGGAGTTGTCGTTTTGCAACAGCTGGAGGGCCGCAGGTTGAGCAACCCTGATCTAACAGATCCCATATTAATTGCATCTCTGTTAATATGATGTTAAAGGGAACCTGTCACCAGGATTTTGTGTATAGAGCTGAGGACATGGGTTGCTAGATGGCCGCTAGCACATCCACAATACCCAGTCCCCGTAGCTCTGTGTGCTTTTATTGTGTAAAAAAAATTATTTGATACATATGCAAATTAACCTGAGATGAGTCCTGTACATGAGATGAGTCAGGGACAGGACTCATCTCAGGTTAATTTGCATATTTATCAAATCGTTTTTTCGACACAATAAAAGCACACAGAGCTATGGGGACTGGGTATTGTGGATGTGCTAGCGGCCATGTAGGAACCCATGTCCTCAGCTCTATACACAAAATCCCGGTGACATTTAAAAAAACGTCACTGTAATGTTGCTCTATATCAGACATTCAATTATCCATACTTCTTGGCAACCCATATGAAAAAAGAAAGATAAACACGACTTACCTAATTTCAGCAAACACGCAAGAGCAAAAAAGAAGCTTCCTACTCCTGCTTCATACATTATATTATGCGAACAGAGTCAGTGATTTTGACGGTGATCTCTCCTTCAAGCAGATTACTGTGGTATTCAGTATTCTCTGGTGTTGTAATGGTTTCCGGTTCAATCTCAAGGTATAGATTCTGCACATACATAAGGAAGCACTTACGTAACCACTGCTGCTGACACTTGTAATGTGGAACAACACCATTTTTTTTTACGGTGGGGATTTTTCTGTTAAGCAGGATGAAACTAAGCAGTTTATATACAGTATATTCTATGCTGTGATTCATCTGTAATTTCCCAAGGGTTACTACTAATACAGCTATACCAAGAGATTGTCTAATGTGGTTTTAAAGGTACACATCTGCTCTTAAACCATAGGAAGAAATCCATTTTACAATTTCCCGTCTAGTTTCCATTAGGCAGTTTTTTAAGGGTTTTCTAGCTTTAGATAACAAAGTATCAAATAAATACCTACTCACCTTTTAAATCTTCCACCACTTCGGTGCTGAAGTCCATAGTCCCTCACCATCAAATTGGATGTTGACACATGGGGACCAGAGTCTGACGGTGGGGGAGAGAAGAAGTCAGAACCCAGTAGTAGGGAGCAGGTAAGTATGTTCACCTCCCCAGGTCTGGCGACATGTCGGGATCTGCCCAATAGGCCCCTGAAGTTGAAAAACCTCTTTAATCTGCATTGTCCTTATTTTATTAGGGGAAAGGCACCCTGTCAGTGAACTGAAGCTTATATATGTAGAAAAGATTTCACATTTTACTTTCTGTGTTGCTCCTCCTTTTCGTTTGTCTGACATGAGCTAATTTATACACAACATTCCAAGTATACAACAATGACATCTACAGGCTAAACAGTTTAGTGCATTGCAATAAATGTAACCCTTTCAAGTCCATTTTTTTTGAAAAAGTAAAGCAATACTGCCAATAAGTTTTTACATTATAAATTTTGCAGCATTCATTTGTCAGTATAATTACAGTGATACTATATAAAGTTTTTTTTTAAGTTTTACTACTTTTGCAAGGTATTTTGTTTACTCTTAAACAAAAAATAAAAATAAGCAAATAACGCCATATCAGCATGGCTTCATGAGGTCATGTCAAACTTATTTAATCAGTTCCTATGAGGAGGTAAGTTCTAGAATTGATGAATCAAAGGATGTCTTATATCTCGAAAGTATTTGACACTGTGCCACATAAAAGGTTAGTATATAAGATGAGAATGCTCGGACTGGGAGAAAACATCTGTATGTGGGTAAGTAACTGGCTGAGGGATAGAAAACAGAGGGTGGTTATTAACGGTACACACTCAGATTGGTTCACTGTCACTAGTGGAGTACCTCAGGGGTCAGTATTGGGCCCTATTATCTTCAATATATTTATTAATGATCTTGTAGAAAGCTTGCACTAGTAAAGTATAAATTTTTGCAGATAACATTAAACTGTGTAAAGTAACTAACACTGAAGAGGACAGTATACTGCTACAGAGGGATCTGGATAGATTGGGGGCTTGGGCAGAGGAGGTTTAACACTGACAAATGTAAGGAAGGAATAATGCAAATCACCAGTACATACAAAATGGTAAAACACTGGGTAACACTGACATGGAAAAGGACCTAGCAAACTAAGCTGTAGAAACCAGTGTCAGGCAGCTGCTGCCAAGGCCAATTAGATAATGGGTTGCATCAAAAGGGGCATAGATGCCCATGATGAGAACATAGTCCTGCCACTTTACAAATCACTAGCCAGACCACACATGGAGTACTGTGTACAGTTCTGGGCTCCTGTGAACAAGGCAGATATAGCAGAGCTGGAGAGGGTCCAGAGGAGGGCAACTAAAGTAATAACTGGAATGGGGCAACTACAGTACCCTGAAAGATTATCAAAATTAGGGTTATTCAGTTTTGAGAAAAGACGACTGAAGGGAGATCTAATAACTATGTATAAATATATCAGGTGTCTGTACAGAGATCTCTCCCAGAATCTATTTATACCCAGGACTGTGATGAGAGTCTAGATGCATTTCTGGAGTGTAGTAATATTACAGGTGGGTTGTTAATCCAGGGAGTTAATCTGATTGCCTGATACCGCATGTGGTACCATTACAAACTACAACCCATCCTGCAAAAAATGAGTCCTCACACAGCTCAATATAAAAAAATAAAAAAAATGGCCATTTCAGCAGATTCCATGTTAGGAAAACTAGATTCTGCTCCTTCCCTTCTTAGCGCTGGTGTGCTTTTTCATCTTTCAAACCTTGCAAAAATGAAAAATGTGGGGGGTATAATTGAAAAAAAATAAAACTGCTTTATTTGTTGGGTCTCTGCCCTACTAGTACCTAAGGCATGTTGAAAGTTTGACATGGAGTCCGAGCCCATTCCAGTAAAATCTGGGTTCAAAAAGACAAATGCACTTCCTTTCCTACCCCACATATGGGGTATTGCCATACTAGGAAGAAATGGTTTAACAATTTTTGGGGTGCTTTTTCTCCTTTTAACCATTGTATAAATGAAAAATGTCAAGCTAAAACTACTTAATGTAATTTTTGATAGTCATGCCCCAATTCCAATAAGTTCTGTAAAACACCACAGGGGCATCTCAAAGCTTCACTTCAGAACTGAACCGGTCCCTAAAAAATAGGATTTTCTTGAAAATGTTTAAAACTACTGCTTAATTTATAAGCCTTTTAAACATCTCCAAATAATAAAAAAGTACAGATTTGGAAAATTGCTAATTTTGTTAAAATTTCATTACATTTGGGATTTCTTCTACTTTAAATAAAAATAAAAATAAAAAAACATTATATATAACACTACAATGCGTCACAAGAAAGCAGTCTCAGAAGTAAAAGCATTCCCACATTATTGCCACACATAGTTACATGTCAGATTTGAAAAATGGGTCTTCGTCAAAGGGGTTGTTGCAAGAACGTTTTGTGTTGTTTTTTTGGCAACCCCCCACTTGACTAGACCTGTAAAGGGAAGATTAGGCACCTGCCTGCTGGTGCTGGCTCCCCACTCCTTAAGGTCACATGATGCAAGGGGGATCTGGTCTCCACAGCAGCCACTGATTGGTAGGGCCTTTGGCTGGCATATGTTGTAAATCCCCATTTTAACAAAGTTTACATAAATAGTTACTGAGAGTGGTCTTTTTGTCCTAAATTTAAATTTGGCTTTTAATAACACTAGAAGAGGGGTGATATTTTCATATCTAAATGGTGTGTAATCTCTAACTATGTGCATACCCAATTTACCCATATATTTGACATGACCGGTAGTGGGAAGAAGTTGAATGAAATACCGTGATGATGTTCCATATTGTTAGAGATACAACAACTTACAGCTTAGTCTATTGCTGGAGTGACTTTTGCTGGATTGACCAAAGTTCATAGTTATAATACTAGATGTCGTTTTTACTAACGCTCACTTGTAGTCTCTCTAGGCATTTCTATGATGTGTTGTATTTCCTGTACATTGAGGTGAATCACAGATTTTTTTTTTCCTGTCTGTGCCATTCAACATGTAAGGTGACCTTCTGTTATTGCACACATGTTCCAATAAAGCCAGTTCCTGTTACTCCACAACGTTTGACCTGAATTGACTCAGCTGCACCCAGCAATCCTACTCTGCAAAACATATATGCTCTATGTGACCACAGCAGTCAATCACTGGATTCAGGAGCCTTGTGCTATATACCACAGATGTCAATGGCTGCAACAATCACATCAGGTGTATGGCATGTCATCGCTGCAGCAGCAATACATACATACAAACCGGATTCCAAAAAAGTTGGGACACTATACAAATCGTGAATATAAACTAAATGCAATGATGTGGAGGTGCCAACTTCTAATATTTTATTCAGAATAGAACATAAATCACGGAACAAAAGTTTAAACTGAGAAAATGTACCATTTTAAGGGAAAAATATGTTGAATCAGAATTTCATGGTGTCAACAAATCCCCAAAAAGTTGGGACAAGGCCATTTTCACCACTGTGTGGCATCTCCCCTTCTTCTTACAACACTCAACAGACGTCTGGGGACCGAGGAGACCAGTTTCTCAAGTTTAGAAATAGGAATGCTCTCCCATTCTTGTCTAATACAGGCCTCTAACTGTTCAATCGTCTTGGGCCTTCTTTGTTGCACCTTCCTCTTTATGATGCGCCAAATATTCTCTATAGGTGAAAGATCTGGACTGTAGACTGGCCATTTCAGTACCCGGATCCTTCTCCTACGCAGCCATGATGTTGTGATTGATGCAGAATGTGATCTGGCATTATCTTGTTGAAAAATGCAGGGTCTTCCCTGAAAGAGATGACGTCTGGTTGGGAGCATATGTTGTTCTAGAACCTGAATATATTTTTCTGCATTGATGGTGCCTTTCCAGACATGCAAGCTGCCCATGCCACACGCACTGATGCAACCCCATACCATCAGAGATGCAGACTTCTGAACTGAGCGTTGATAACAACTTGGGTTGTCCTTGTCCTCTTTGGTCCGGATGACATGGCGTCCCAGATTTCCAAAAAGAACTTCAAATCGTGACTCGTCTGACCACAGAACAGTCTTCCATTTTGCCACACTCCATTTTAAATGATCCCTGGCCCAGTGAAAACGCCTGAGCTTGTGGATCTTGCTTAGAAATGGCTTCTTCTTTGCACTGTAGAGTTTCAGCTGGCAACGTCGGATGGCACGGTGGATTGTGTTCACTGACAGTGGTTTCTGGAAGTATTCCTGAGCCCATTCTGTGATTTCCTTTACAGTAGCATTCCTGTTTGTGGTGCAGTGTCGTTTAAGGGCCCGGAGATCACGGGCATCCAGTATGGTTTTACGGCCTTGACCCTTACGCACAGAAATTGTTCCAGATTCTCTGAATCTTCGGATGATGTTATGCACAGTTGATGATGATAGATGCAAAGTCTTTGCAATTTTTCGCTGGGCGACACCTTTCTGATATTGCTCCACTATCTTTCTGCGCAACATTGTGGGAATTGGTGATCCTCTACCCATCTTGGCTTCAGAGAGACACTGCCACTCTGAGAAGCTCTTTTTATACCCAATCATGTTGCCAATTGACCTAATTAGTGTTAATTGGTCTTCCAGCTCTTCGTTATGCTCAAATTTACTTTTTCCAGCCTCTTATTGCTACTTGTCCCAACTTTTTTGGGATTTGTTGACACCGTGAAAATTTGAATCAATGTATTTTTCCTTTAAAATGATACATTTACTCGGATTTAACGTTTGATCTGTCATCTACGTTCTATTACAAATAAAATATTGACATTTGCCATCTCCACATCATTGCTTTCAGTTTTTATTCACGATTTGTATAGTGTCCCAACTTTTTTGGAATCCGGTTTGTATAATATTTATATACATTAGGAAAAAAAAAAGAAAGTTTACATACCACTGTTAAAATACCATGGAAAAAAATAATAAAAGATCAGACCAAGACAAATTTCAGATTTATTTTCACCTTCCATGTGACCCATAATCTGTCCAATTCCATTGAAAAAAACACAAATCATTTACAGGGGGAAAATAAAAATTATAGAACTAAAATAATATGGTTGCATAAGTGTAAACACCCTTTTATAATTGGAGATATGGTTGTGTTCAGAATTGGCTAATCACATTAGTAGTCAATAGACAGCTGCCATCATTTAAAGTGATTCTGATTAACTCCATATAAAGTTCAGCTGTTCTAGTAGGATATCCCTGACATTTTGTCAGTTATATTTCACAGAAAAAGCCACGGTCCATAAACAGCTTAGTACTCATTGATGAAAGCAGGGATGCGCAAAGTTATAAAAAATTCGATTTGGCTGCTTTGCCGAAGTTCACAAAGAAATTCAATTTGTTACGAATGACTGTCACGAATCGCATTCCTTTGTATGTAGCGGGCACAATGGCGGGAACAGTGATTGCGCCGCCTCTTGTCATTGAACCCCTAAGATGCTGCGTTGAGCGATGATCGCGGCACCTGACAGTCGCACTCAGGCCTTTCAGGGGTTAATAACAAAAAATACATACTCGCCTCATCCATTTGCTCGCAGAGAGGCCATTGTGGCGATCGTGACTAAAGAAAAGATGCTAAATCTTGCGTACGCTGACATGTAACGTCCCCATGCTGGCCGGGCGCAGTGATGTCATCACATCGGTGCACATAAGAGTTGGTACATTTTCTTCAAACAAGATGGGCACAACGGCCTCTCCACGAGCAAGTGGATGAGACGAGTATGTATTCCCCCCCCCCCCCCCTCCGCCATTTCAGGAAAAATGTATTTGTTATCACAAAGTTCGAGGAAATGCGAGCCGTGACTAATTGCATTTTTCCTGAAATCCGGATCAAAGTTCACTTTGATTCACTCAACATTAGTTGAAAGGTATCAAATCAGACATTAGATATACCATGGAACACAGTGAAGATGGTCGTCAAGAAGTGAATAAAACTTGGTACAACAGTTACATGAAAAAGTGGGCCAGGGGGCAGCCAAGAAGCCTACAGCAGCCTTAAAGGAGCTGTAGAATTTTCTGGTAATGACTGGTTGTGTACTGCATGTGACAGCAATTTCCCATATTGTTCATATGTCTGGGCTGTGGTGTTAGGTGGCAAGACAGAAGCCCTTTCTTACAAAGAAAAACATCCGAGCCCAGCTATGTTTTGCCAAAAGCTACATCAAGTTTGCCAAAAGCATGTGGGAAAACATGTTATATAGTCTGATGAGACTAATGTTTAACTTTTTGGCCATAATTCCAAAATGTATGTTTGTCGAAAAGCCAACACTGTGCATTACTTAAATAACACCATACCCACAGTGAAGCATGGTGGAGGCAGCATTTTGCTTTGGAGCCATTTTCTGAAGCTGGAACTGGGTAGGGTGGAGGTAACTGTGAACAGTGCCAAATATCAATTTTGGTAAAATTTTCAGGCCTCTGCTAAAAAGCTGAAGGTGAATTTCACCAATCAGCATGACAATGACCCAAAGCATATCTCCATATCAACAAAAGAAGATTAAAGTTCTGGAATGGTCCAGACCTGAATCCAATAGAAAATCTGTAGGTTGACCTGAAGAGATGACCACGAACTCTGACAGATTTGGAGTGCTTTTGCAAGGTAGAGTGGGCAAAGATTACCAAGTCAAGATGTGCCATGCTGATAAGACTGAATGCTGCCATAAATTCAACGGGTACTTCACAAAGTATTAGTTTAAGGGGTTGCATATTTATGCAATAACATTATTTTACTTTAAAGAATTCAGTTTGTTTTTCAATTAAATTGTACAGTTTATAGGTGACATTAACCACCTCAGGACCGCCGTACGCAGGATTGCGTCCTGCCGGCGGTCCTGCTCTTCTGGGTGGACGCATATACGCGTCCTCCCGCGAGAGCCGAGATTTCCTGTGAACGCGCGCGCACAGGCGCGCGCGCTCACAGGAACGGAAGGTAAGCGAGTGGATCTCCAGCCTGCCAGCGGCGATTGCTCGCTGGCAGGCTGGAGATCCGAATTTTTTAACCCCTAACAGGTATATTAGACGCTGTTTTCATAACAGCGTCTAATATACCTCCTACCTGGTCCTCTGGTGGTCCCTTTTGTTAGGATCGACCACCAGAGGACTCAGGTAGGTCAGTACAGTAGCACCAAACACCACACTACACTACACCCCCCCCCCCCCCGTCACTTATTAACCCCTTATAAACCCCTGATCACCCATGATCACCCCATATAAACTCCCTGATCACCCCCCTGTCATTGATCACCCCCCTGTCAGGCTCCGTTCAGACGTCCGTATGATTTTTACGGATCCACGGATACATGGATCGGATCCGCAAAAAGCATACGGACGTCTGAATGGAGCCTTACAGGGGGGTGATCAATGACAGGCGGGTGATCACCCATATACACTCCCTGATCACCCCCTGTCATTGATCACCCCCCTGTCATTGATCACCCCCCTGTAAGGCTCCATTCAGACGTCCGCATGATTTTTACGGATCCATGGACACATGGATCGGATCCGCAAAACACATGCGGATGTATGAATGGAGCCTTACAGGGGGTGATCAATGACAGGCGGGTGATCACCCATATACACTCCCTGATCACCCCCCTGTCATTGATAACCCCCCTGTAAGGCTCCATTCAGACGTCCGCATGTGTTTTGTGGATCCGATCCATGTATCCATGGATCCGTAAAAATCATGCGGACGTCTGAATGGAGCCTTACAGGGGGGTGATCAATGACAGGCGGGTGATCACCCATATACACTCCCTGATCACCCCCTGTCATTGATCACCCCCCTGTAAGGCTCCATTCAGACGTCCGCATGATTTTTACGGATCCATGGATACATGGATCGGATCCACAAAACACATGCGGACGTCTGAATGGAGCCTTACAGGGGGGGTGATCAGTGACAGGGGGGTGATCACCCTGATCACCCCCTGTCATTGATAACCCCCCTGTAAGGCTCCATTCAGACGTCCGCATGCGTTTTGTGGATCCGATCCATGTATCCATGGATCCGTAAAAAATCATGCGGATGTCTGAATGGAGCCTTACAGGAGGGGTGATCATTGACAGGGGGGTGATCACCCTGATCACCCCCTGTCATTGATAACCCCCCTGTAAGGCTCCATTCAGACGTCCGCATGCGTTTTGTGGATCCGATCCATGTATCCATGGATCCGTAAAAAATCATGCGGATGTCTGAATGGAGCCTTACAGGGGGGGTGATCAGTGACAGGGGGGTGATCACCCTGATCACCCCCTGTCATTGATAACCCCCCTGTAAGGCTCCATTCAGACGTCCGCATGCGTTTTGTGGATCCGATCCATGTATCCATGGATCCGTAAAAATCATGCGGATGTCTGAATGGAGCCTTACAGGGGGGTGATCAGTGACAGGGGGGTGATCAGGGAGTCTATATGGGTGATCACCCCCCTGTCATTGATCACCCCCCTGTCATTGATCACCCCCCCTGGTAAGGCTCCATTCAGACATTTTTTTGGGCACAAGTTAGCGGAAATTTTTTGTTTGTTTTTGTTTTTGTTTTTTCTTACAAAGTCTCATATTCTACTAACTTGTGTCAAAAAATAAAATCTCACATGGACGCACCATACCCCTCACGGAATCCAAATGCGTAAACATTTTTAGACATTTATATTCCAGACTTCTTCTCACGCTTTAGGGCCCCTAAAAAGCCAGGGCAGTATAAATACCCCACATGTGACCCCATTTCGGAAAGAAGACACCCCAAGGTATTCCGTGAGGGGCATTTTGAGTCCATGAAAGATTGAAATTTTTGTCCTAAGTTAGCGGAAAGTGAGACTTTGTGAGAAAAAAACAAAAAAAAAATCAATATCCGCTAACTTATGCAAAAAAAAAAAATTCTATGAACTCACCATGCCCCTCATTGGATACCTTGGGGTGTCTTCTTTCCAAAATGGGGTCACATGTGGGGTATTTATACTGCCCTGGCTTTTTAGGGGCCCGAAAGTGTGAGAATTAGTCTAGGATCCAAATGTCTAAAAATGCCCTCCTAAAAGGAATTTGGGCCCCTTTGCGCATCTAGGCTGCAAAAAAGTGTCACACATCTGGTATCGCCGTACTCAGGAGAAGTTGGGGAATGTGTTTTGGGGTGTCATTTTACATATACCCATGCTGGGTGAGAAAAATATCTTGGTCAAATGCCAACTTTGTATAAAAAAATGGGAAAAGTTGTCTTTTGCCAAGATATTTCTCTCACCCAGCATGGGTATATGTAAAATGACCCCCCAAAACACATTGCCCAACTTCTCCTCAGTACGGCGATACCACATGTGTGACACTTTTTTGCAGCCAAGGTGGGCAAAGGGGCACCTTTCGGATTTCGCAGGCCATTTTTTACACATTTTGATTGCAAGGTACTTCTTACACATTTGGGCCCCTAAATTGCCAGGGCAGTATAACTACGCCACAAGTGACCCCATTTTGGAAAGAAGACACCCCAAGGTATTCCGTGAGGGGCATGGCGAGTTCCTAGAATTTTTTAGTTTTTGTCGCAAGTTAGTGGAATATGAGACTTTGTAAGGAAAAAAGAGAAAAAAAAAAATCATCATTTTCCGCTAACTTGTGACAAAAAATAAAAAATTCTAGGAACTCGCCATGCCCCTCACGGAATACCTTGGGGTGTCTTCTTTCCAAAATGGGGTCACTTGTGGGGTAGTTATACTGCCCTGGCAATTTAGGGGCCCAAATGTGTGAGAAGTACCTTGCAATCAAAATGTGTAAAAAATGGCCTGCAAAATCTGAAAGGTGCACTTTGGAATATGTGCCCCTTTGCCCACCTTGGCAGCAAAAAAGTGTGACACATCTGGTATCGCCGTACTCAGGAGAAGTTGGGGAATGTGTTTTGGGGTGTCATTTTACATATACCCATGCTGGATGAGAGAAATATCTTGGCAAAAGACAACTTTTCCCATTTTTTTATACAAAGTTGGCATTTGACCAAGATATTTTTCTCACCCAGCATGGGTATATGTAAAATGACACCCCAAAACACATTCCCCAACTTCTCCTGAGTACGGCGATACCAGATGTGTCACACTTTTTTGCTGCCAAGGTGGGCAAAGGGGCACATATTCCAAAGTGCACCTTTTGGATTTCACCGGTCATTTTTTACACATTTTGATTGCAAAGTTCTTCTCACACATTTGGGCCCCTAAATTGCCAGGGCAGTATAACTACCCCACAAGTGACCCCATTTTGGAAAGAAGACACCCCAAGGTATTCTGTGAGGGGCATGGTGAGTTCCTAGAATTTTTTATTTTTTGTCGCAAGTTAGTGGAATATGAGACTTTGTAAGAAAAAATAAAAAAAATAAAATCATCATCATTTTCCGCTAACTTGTGACAAAAAATAAAAAGTTCTATGAACTCACTATGCCCATCAGCGAATACCTTAGGGTGTCTACTTTCCGAAATGGGGTCATTTGTGGGGGTTTTCTACTGTTTGGGCATTGTAGAACCTCAGGAATCATGACAGGTGCTCAGAAAGTCAGAGCTGTTTCAAAAAGCGGAAATTCACATTTTTGTACCATAGTTTGTAAATGCTATAACTTTTACCCAAACCATTTTTTTTTTTGCCCAAACATTTTTTTTTTATCAAAGACATGTAGAACAATAAATTTGGCGAAAAATTTATATATGGATGTCGTTTTTTTTGCAAAATTTTACAGCTGAAAGTGAAAAATGTCATTTTTTTGCAAAAAAATCGTTACATTTTGATTAATAACAAAAAATGTCAGCAGCAATAAAATACCACCAAATGAAAGCTCCATTAGTGAGAAGAAAAGGAGGTAAAATTCATTTGGGTGGTAAGTTGCATGACCGAGCGATAAACGGTGAAAGGAGTGTAGTGCCGAAGTGTAAAAAGTGCTCTGGTCATGAAGGGGGTTTCACCTAGCGGGGCTGAAGTGGTTAAAGGGGTTGTGTCTCTTCCGCAAATGCCATTGATCATGTAGAGAAAGTTAATACAAGTCATTTACTAATGTACTGCTATTATCCATATTGCTTCCTTTGCTGTCTGGATTCATTTTTCCATCACATTATACACTGCTCATTTCCATGGTTATAACCACCCTGCAATCCATCAGCGGTAGCCGTGCTAGCACACTAAAAGGAAATGTGCCGGCCATGACCGTGGAAGTTCACATAGGCTGATGCATTTTTCTATACTGTGCAGGCACAACCACCGCTGATGGACTGAGTCCTTAAGGACACATGACGTACCGGTACGTCATGGCTTTAAATCGCTATTCCGGCGCCGCGGGGGTTAATCGGAACGGGATGCCGGCTGAAATCATTCAGCCGGCACCCTGTAACAACGCCGGGATGCCGGCGTATCGGCGATCGCAGAAAACCGCAGGTCAATTCAGACCTGCGGTTTTCTGCGTTTCCGGTCCATTCGGGTATCTGGTGACCCGATGAACCGGAAAAAGACTGTGATCGGTGGCGTGATTATACACCACCAATCGCAGTACGAAGATTTGAAGAGACTGTGCTGGCCCTGGTGCTGAACGCCGATGTTCAGGGTGCTGATTGGTGCAGGGGAGAGAGGCGCGAGATTCAAACTTCCTGCGCTCCTCTCTCCCCTCCTCTTCCTGTTCTGCACGAGCACCCGGCAGCACCAGCTCCTGCGTCCCCCTAATCGTAATTCATCACCCTCCTGCACCCATCGCCACCCAGGTAGGTTAGGGTCAGTGAGGGAGAGGCACCATTAGGAAGGTAAAGAAGGGAAAAGTTAGAAAAAAAAACAAAAACTTTTACCGTAAACTTTCTTTGATCCATCTATCAGACCCCAGACCCCCACTTTTTGCCTTTTTTAGTACGCGAACACCCGTTGCCCCCACACACACGCACATATAAAAAAGTTTTCCACACACGCACACATACATGCACCCATGGCCCGCCGGATGTTCTCGGCAGAGGAGGCATACGCCCAGATTGCCTCAGACTCTGAGAGCCCCAGTGAGGATGAGGATGACCCCACATTCCTTTTGTCATCCGCATCCTCCTCATCATCGGATGACGATGAGCCACCAAGGCGGCGGAGACGCCGCCAGGCGCCCCACATGCTAGTGATCCTGTGGCCCACCCTAGTACGAGAATTCTTTAAAAAATCAGACCACTGTCCGGCGCTGCAGGCATGAAGATAAGTTCTTGGAGTGAATAGGATTCTTTTTATTATAGTCAACGCGTTTCAGGGGCAAAGAGCCCCCTTCATCAGGACAATATACAGAATGAACATACACTTGTGATCAGGATATTTAAAACGCTGTTTTGGCGGGTTAAAAGGGGGAGGTACAGGGGGTGGGGTGGGCGTGCTTAGTATAATGAGCCTAATTGCCAGTGTCTCAAATGATCCGTGGCAATTATTGTTAAATGTCCAATCATTTCTGCAGCATACAAAACTAGGTAGCGCAGAGTCAAGCGCTTCACAGTCTGGTCCACTGTGATATTACATTGTTGCGATCGTACATTCAATAATACATATAATGATACTAATACATTGTATAGCTGCATGTAATGATACTTCTAGTGGTGCGTTCAGACCAGCAGCGACGCTGCTGGCCCCGCACTAGGTCAGCACCGCACTGAACATTATGCTTTCACATAGAGCTGAGGGCATATCATGCTCCCCGCTTTAGCTATGTAGCGTGCGCCTGTCGGGTATTCAGATTGTTCAAGCAGGATCTCCCGGCTTCTCCTGCATGCTGTGACCCTCAGCGCTGCCTGATCTCTCAGACCCGGACACAGATCGATATGGTATAGCGCTGATATTAATTTAGTTCTTCCATATTCATTAGTGTGGTCACTTATGGGGACTTATCGATTCTTTATTCCCAAGGATTGGCATGATTTGAATATATGTGGTAGATGGGATATTTAAAAAAACGCCCGGCTATGGGGTACATTTATCATCCTATGTTAATCGCTTGCACGCGGTATAGGAAAAAGACTGTGATCGGTGGCGTGATTATACACCACCAATCGCAGTACGAAGATTTGAAGAGACTGTGCTGGCCCTGGTGCTGAACGCCGATGTTCAGGGTGCTGATTGGTGCAGGGGAGAGAGGCGCGAGATTCAAACTTCCTGCGCTCCTCTCTCCCCTCCTCTTCCTGTTCTGCACGAGCACCCGGCAGCACCAGCTCCTGCGTCCCCCTAATCGTAATTCATCACCCTCCTGCACCCATCGCCACCCAGGTAGGTTAGGGTCAGTGAGGGAGAGGCACCATTAGGAAGGTAAAGAAGGGAAAAGTTAGAAAAAAAAAAAAAAACTTTTACCGTAAACTTTCTTTGATCCATCTATCAGACCCCAGACCCCCACTTTTTGCCTTTTTTAGTACGCGAACACCCGTTGCCCCCACACACACGCACATATAAAAAAGTTTTCCACACACGCACACATACATGCACCCATGGCCCGCCGGATGTTCTCGGCAGAGGAGGCATACGCCCAGATTGCCTCAGACTCTGAGAGCCCCAGTGAGGATGAGGATGACCCCACATTCCTTTTGTCATCCGCATCCTCCTCATCATCGGATGACGATGAGCCACCAAGGCGGCGGAGACGCCGCCAGGCGCCCCACATGCTAGTGATCCTGTGGCCCACCCTAGTACGAGAATTCTTTAAAAAATCAGACCACTGTCCGGCGCTGCAGGCATGAAGATAAGTTCTTGGAGTGAATAGGATTCTTTTTATTATAGTCAACGCGTTTCAGGGGCAAAGAGCCCCCTTCATCAGGACAATATACAGAATGAACATACACTTGTGATCAGGATATTTAAAACGCTGTTTTGGCGGGTTAAAAGGGGGAGGTACAGGGGGTGGGGTGGGCGTGCTTAGTATAATGAGCCTAATTGCCAGTGTCTCAAATGATCCGTGGCAATTATTGTTAAATGTCCAATCATTTCTGCAGCATACAAAACTAGGTAGCGCAGAGTCAAGCGCTTCACAGTCTGGTCCACTGTGATATTACATTGTTGCGATCGTACATTCAATAATACATATAATGATACTAATACATTGTATAGCTGCATGTAATGATACTTCTAGTGGTGCGTTCAGACCAGCAGCGACGCTGCTGGCCCCGCACTAGGTCAGCACCGCACTGAACATTATGCTTTCACATAGAGCTGAGGGCATATCATGCTCCCCGCTTTAGCTATGTAGCGTGCGCCTGTCGGGTATTCAGATTGTTCAAGCAGGATCTCCCGGCTTCTCCTGCATGCTGTGACCCTCAGCGCTGCCTGATCTCTCAGACCCGGACACAGATCGATATGGTATAGCGCTGATATTAATTTAGTTCTTCCATATTCATTAGTGTGGTCACTTATGGGGACTTATCGATTCTTTATTCCCAAGGATTGGCATGATTTGAATATATGTGGTAGATGGGATATTTAAAAAAACGCCCGGCTATGGGGTACATTTATCATCCTATGTTAATCGCTTGCACGCGGTATAGGAATATAGATGATACTATTTAAAACCTTTTTATGACCACCTATGGTCTTTTTAGGGGAAGTAGATAAAATCTATTTAAAAGAGTAGAGGAAACTCTTAAATAATACATGGTCCATAGTAAGTTAAAAAATATATATATAAAATCTGTTGGTATTACACTGATGACTATCGCTGTAATCTCCAAGCTGTCATTATGTACCTCTAATTATAATGTAATGGATCTCTAGATCTCTAACTAATTCCTTATTTGTAGGCATAGGGGATGTAATACAATAAGGCAGGCTTGTAGTTCAATATATGGATCTGTAGGGTAATAGCTAATAGGGGAAAATTAATAATGGCAGAAATAATATTAATAATAATAAGAATAGTAAAAAATAATTAATAGCTGCGTATGGATGATATATACGTGATTAGGTCTGTCTATAGGTATTGTATAGGTGTTGTGGTATATATTACCCATAATTCAATCGTTATATTATTAGTTCTCTGAGGTATTAAACAGATATGTATCTCTCTATATATACGTGCATAGAAGTACACATATGCACACAATCGTATATCGGTGTCTGTCTGGGCGCCTAGGCGGAATTGATACGTATTGGCCAATATATGTATGTTGTTTATCATAAGATGGTCTCATTGATTTCGTTCAAGCCTCGTGGGCTCAGTGTGTCTAATTGATACATCCAATACACTTCCCTTTTTTGTAATTTTTCAAAACGGTTAAAAGGGTTCTCCGGTATGAAATCAATTGGGGTGATTTTAATCTCATGTTTTTCTTTTTCCGGTGTGGATGCACAATGTCTGGACACCCCATGTTTCAAATACTGTTTGCGGATATTGTACCTGTGTTGGTTCACCCGGCAGTGAAGGGCTTGTGTAGTGCGGCCTACGTATTGCAGGCCGCATCTGCATTCGATGAGGTAAATGACATAGGTAGAATGGCAGGTGAGGTGATGTTTTATGGGGAATGATGTGCCATTGCAGTTGGAGGTAAAGGACGTCTGTTTGTGCGTAATGATTTTGCAACATAGGCAGTTCTTGGCTCCACACCTATAGCTCCCTTTTTCTTTTTCTTCCCCTTTCCCTCTGCTTGGTTCGCCTACTTTTATTGTTTGGGTGTGTTGTTTGGGTTTGCTTGGGGCTAGTATATTTTTTATGGTTGGTGCTCGTCTGTAAGTAATTTTCGGTATGGTGGGTAGGTATTTTGCTATATATGGATCTTGACGAAGAATATGCCAATGGTTTTTCAAGATTTTTTGTATCTGTCTATTGGATGTGTTGTATTGTGTAATGAACCGGACTATTTCATTAGGATCCTGTTGTTTGGTGGTGATCGATAGGCATTCCTCTTGTGTCTGTAGGCTGCTCTTTTTTATAGCGTCTTTAACTAGTTTTTTGGGGTAGCCCTTATCATGGAACCTATTCTCAAGAATTTTGGTCTGGGTTCTGAAGTCCTCATTTTTAGTACAGTTACGTCTCATCCTTTTGCATTGGCTGTAGGGTATATTCTGAAGCCACTTCTTGTGGTGGAAGCTGGAATAGTGGATGTAGCTATTGGTGTCCACTGATTTGAAATATGTTTTTGTGCTTAGGTGGTTGTTATGGCATGAGATAATGATATCCAGAAATTCTATCTCTGTTTTATTGTAATTTGGAGTGAAGGAGATTCCCCAGTTTGTGTTATTGAGGGAGTTACAGAAAACTTTCGCTGAATCTTCATTCCCATTCCAGATAATGAACAAGTCATCGATATATCTTTTGTAATACACGATCTGTTTGTGGCATGCCGGGTGGTGGGTGATGATTTTTTCTTCAAATTCACCCATAAATAGGTTTGCGAACGCCGGCGCTACTCGCGTACCCATAGCGGTTCCTTTACGCTGATGGTAGACCGTGTTGTGGTAGATGAAGTAATTGTTCTGGAGAATGAAGCGTAAGCTTTCCAGAAGAAATTCTATTTGGGCCGATGTCAGTGTGTCATCTTTTTGTAATGTTGTTTTTACGCATTCTATTCCTATGTCGTGTTCGATATTGGAATAGAGCGCCGTCACATCCATAGTGAGTAGGCCATATGTATCTTTCCACTCTATTTGTTTTAGTTCTCGGATGAGTTGGCTCGAATCATGTAGGTAGCTTGGTAATTTCTTTACGTATGGTTGTAAATATATATCCTTGAACTGCGATAGGTTACTGGTGGCGCATTTCGTATTAGATACGATGGGTCTGCCGGGTGGATTTTGTATATTTTTGTGTATTTTGGGTAGGTGATAAAAATACGGGGTGCACGGTGTTTTGGGGAACAGAAAATTGCGTTCTTTTTTATTTATGTACCCTTTGTCATAAGCATTCTTCACGAGGGAATTTAGTTTGTTTGTGATTTCGGGGAATGGATCATATGAAATGGGTTCATAGTAGTTGGTATCACTAAGAATATTTTGTGCCTCTTTTTCGTAGTCATCATAATTCTGTATGACCAGTCCCCCTCCCTTATCCGCAGGTCGAATGATCAATTCTTCATTCTTTTTCAGGGCATCTAATGCTCTGCGTTCTTGGTGTGTTAGATTTCCCTTTGGTGTATAGGTTTTGTCGGTTTTTGTTCCACTGACTAGTTTTTTTATGTCTGTGGATACAAGATCAAAAAAGGTCGGGATACAATGTCCCTGACTATACAGTGGGAAAAAATTGGATTTGGGTCTGATCTCTATATGTTTATAGTTGTCTGTTTCTATTTGTCGGATTTCTTCATCATCTCCTATGGTCTTCTTATCCTTGTTGCTGACCAGTTTTTCTCTTGTTTTTTGGAGTGGTAGTTTATTCTTTTCTATATCAAAATGCCTCTTTATCGAGCTAGCACCTGAGGAAGATGGTGGTGTGCGTCTGAGCTCCGTCTAACTTGCAGTGCTTCATCGCAGCCTACGATAGCTACACCGACCTGATCATGGTCAAAATTGGCAATTCAAGACAGGGGGACTCCCTGCCACACCAGAAGCCGTCCATCACCTCAGGAGACATGGACAAATTCGTTAAAAAAGCGGCAATACTTCATGTCTCAAAAGAAGCTAAGATGGCGCCCGTGGCTGCTCCTGAGGACGAGTGTATAAACTCAGAGGGAAAGGACAGCGATTCGGAAGAAGCAAGTGGACGTCAGAGCCTTCCCATCTCCAGGAAATACCTGAAATCGGTCCTCACTAAAGCCCTGGAACCTCTGGTTAGTGAAGTCTCTTCCATGAGACACGATTTAAAACATATTGGGGGAAGGGTAGAAGACCTGGAGACGGCACACCACGCGGTGTTAGACTTTCAGGCGGCAACCTCCAACAGCTTGCAGACGGTTCAGACCCATCTTAATCACGTCTATGCAGCTTTAGAGGATCAGGAGAACCGTGGCAGAAGGAACAACTTAAGGTTCCGAGGTCTGCCTGAATCAATCCTCCCCTCAGAAATACCGGAGGCAGTGATGGCATTATGCGAGCAGTTACTGGGCCCTGATCACCCCAATCCGATCATTGAAAGAGCTCACAGAGCCCTAAGGCCAAAACCGAAACCAACAGAACCGCCTAGGGACATAATATGCAGGTTCTTGAATTTTCAAGACAAAGAAGCTATTCTGGAGTGCGCCAGAAAGAAATCCGAAATTTTATTCAGAGATTATCGCATCCATGTGAATCAAGACCTAGCGCCGATCACTCTGAAAAAACGCAAGGCCCTTAAACCTCTGACAGAATGGCTTATCCAGAGGAAGATCGCATATAGCTGGACTTTCCCCTTTGGCATCTCGTTCCTGTATAACGGGAGCAGGCTCACAATCAGGTCCCATGCTGACCTGGATCAAATGTTTCAGCATCTGGAGATCCCTAACATGGAGATGGAGAACTGGGACTTAATACAAGATGTTGCTTCCCTACCAGATGTTCCCAGGCCGCAGCTTTTTGAACCCAGGAGGACCCCTAAGTCCCAACGCCAGAGGAAGAAAGCTACCTCAATTAGTCCTAGACGTCTTTCTACAGACTCATTTTGATCTTTTTGGAGTCCGCAGTTCCACTGGACTGTTACACCTGACCCATTCTACATGGAAAAGATTGCAGAAGTGTTTGATTTCTCTCTCTTCCTAGTTCACTGTTTATAAAGTCTACCTACAGTGTCTCCAGCCACTGTTCTCTTGGCATAACCTGTTCCCTCTTCTCCCCTCTCCCCCCCTCCTTTTTCTTTTTCTTTTTTTCCTTTCTTTATTCCTCCCTCTCTTTTCCTTCCCCTTCCCTAGCTTTCCTCCTCCCCCTTGCTACATGGAACGAGGCGGTACTGGACTTTGCAAGAAGTTTTGATTATCCTCAGCGGTAGGAAGGTGACAACATGCTCCTTTCTCCAGATACATTTTAATAGCCCAGTGACTGAGGAAAAGCTACTTCCACCATTCCCAGGAGCTATTTTACAATCTCTTTCTGTTTACCATGGGTATATTATGGCTGTTACCTACTAACCCAGTTTATTCTTCTGGGGTACTGATCCCTATCTATCTTTATAAGTATGCTTTTATTGTGTGCTAACTTTAAAAGTACATCTCACCACCTCCCCCCCCCCCCACACTTACCTTTCCCTATTACTTGGACCCAGCTTCAAAGAGTTGCCAAAGCTGGGGACCCAGGACTTTCATATTGGGCTGAGATAACCTATCTTCCCCATTCACAACCCCACAGTCTCATGAAGCCCCTTTCTAAGAGGTTGGTAACGTCGGAGGGGGGAGCGCACCTTGGTTCGCTCCTTATCTCCGAAGTTCAAGTGAGATATCTTAGATGAAGCAATGCTTTTTTAAGGGTACTCCCACACTTCCCCATCCACTAAGAAATGTCTATACAGATTCATGACTTATGTCTATTGTTTTTCTTTTGTTATTTTAGTTTTCGTGTTATTATTGTTACAACGTCACCTGAAGACTCCGTAATGATATCCTTTGTATGGGCTGCACATCAAAGGTTGGACTTCTCCTTAACACTAGATTCTACTCTCTCTCACGTAAAGCTAAAAGCTTTCTATTACATCACTTTCAGTGCGCACTCCACCTCCCCTCGTATTCCAGATGGATGACCTTAAGATAGTATCCTATAATGTTAGGGGATTCAATTCACCATCTAAAAGAGGTCAGATATTTGGGATGCTGAGGAGAGAGGGAGTTAAGGTGGTCTTCCTGCAGGAAACACACCTGAAGCTAGGTCACTTCCCTAATCTTTCATACTCATACTTCTCCCAATGGTTTCATAGTGGCTCTAATACCTCAAACTCTAAAGGAGTTAGCATAGGACTACAGAAGGGAGTACAATTTCAGTTTATAGGCCAAGATTTGGATCCGGAGGGCAGGTTCATAATGCTGAAAGGGAAAATCCTTCACCAAACCTACACATTTGTTAATGTGTACGCCCCTAATAAGCAACAAATTCCCTGGTTGAAAAACATTTTGGATAAGGTGAATAGCTTTAGAGAAGGCACCCTGGTGCTGGGAGGAGACTGAACCCCTTGTTGGATTCCTCATCAGGTAGATCAGCCCATTCCCAGTCAGCTGTGCGCTCCTTGACCTCGAAGTTGTGGCGTGCACAGCTTATTGACGTATGGCGAACATTCCACCCAGACACTAAAGATTATTCTTTTCATTCAACTGTCCACGACTCTTACCAGCGCTTGGACTATCTCTTCATTTCCAAAAACCATTTACAATATTGTAAAGATTCCAGCATAGGTAATATCCTCCTATCCGACCATTCCCCTATTTACATGACCCTTACTTCACCTAAGGCAAACAAATCCCACAAATCTTGGAGGTTAAACGAGTATCTGTTGGGTAATGCTGAGTCCAGATCAAAAATTAAAAAAGTCCTAGAAGAGTACTTTATGCTAAACGTTTCCCCGATGATATCCCCCCAGACCGTGTGGGATGCCCACAAGGCAGTTGTCAGAGGTCAATGTATCAGTATGGGGACATACCTTAAAAAATTGAGGAACAAACAAATTGACGAACTACATGAGAATATTACTAGACTTGAACAAGCACACAAAATCTCAATGCTCAAATCCCACTTAGACGAACTAAACGGGTATAGACGATCCCTTAAAGATATCCTTAACACCCTCTCAGCAAAATATTATCTTAATTCACAGCAAAAGATCTTTGCTCACGGGAACAAAGCGTCAAAGTTCGTGATGAATAGGGTCAGGATGAGGAAATCAAATAACTTTGTTCACAAACTTACTACTGCATCGGGCTCACACATCTTTGACTCAAACTTAATAGCTTCACAATTTAGGAGCTTCTACGAAGCACTATACAATTTGGATACTTCTACGTCCTCACTGGACTCTCCTACGCCTCCGGCTCCCCTCTCGTCCTATCTAGACAAGTTACATCTTCCAACACTAACGGAAGAGAATAGACTAATGTTGACTGCTCCCTTTACTGCAACAGAACTCTCTGAGGTCATACGTAACTCCCCCAAAGGGAAAAGCCCTGGCCCAGATGGCCTACCTATTTCATATTATTCCACATTTCAGGATATCCTTGCCCAGCACCTACTTCCGCTTTATAACCAAGCCCTATCAAACACCCCTCTATCCAGCGACATGACCAGAGCTCATATTGTCTTAATCCCTAAGGAGGGCAAAGACCCAACACTATGCCCCAGCTATAGGCCTATCTCTCTCCTTAACATCGACCTTAAATTGCTAGCCAAAATGCTTGCGAACCGCTTAGCGTCTATCCTACCTACCCTGATCCATAGAGACCAGACTGGCTTTGTTAGGGGGAGAGAAGGTAAGGACAATACCGCAAGAGTTCTTAACATCCTCTATCATTCAAAGAAGAAATCGCTGCCCCTAGTCCTTCTCAGCACAGATGCTGAGAAGGCTTTTGACAGGGTCAAATGGTCCTTTATGAGAGAGGTCCTTTCTATACAAAAATTCCCAACTTCATTTCTATCAGTTATAGATGCCATGTATTCAAGAGCTTCCGCCTCTATCTCAGTCAACAATGTTATCTCCTCCCCGTTTTTAATTTCCAATGGAACTAGACAGGGTTGTCCCTTATCCCCTCTTCTTTTCGTCCTAACTATGGAACCCCTTCTGCAATCCATCCGGTCTGACAGAGATATTAAGGGAATATCTCTCGGAGATCAGGAGCACAAGATGGCAGCCTTTGCCGACGACCTGTTGATGATGATAAGTAACCCGTCAGTAGCCCTACCCATAATCTATCACCACTTAGATATATTTGGCAAATATTCCAACTTTAAAGTCAATCACAGTAAATCCCTAATTATACATTCTGGCCTCTCGATCCCCTTAGTTAAACGTCTGGAGCATAACTCCCCCTTTAACTGGTCAACCCCCCATTTAACTTACCTGGGTGTTAAGATTAGCAAAGATCCTTCCCAATTGTACGCTTTAAACTACCTGCCCCTATTGAACCATATTTCTACCTCCCTTAAAAATCTTGACCTACCAATCCTTTCATGGTTTGGAAGAAAAAACTTGCTTATGTCCCTAGTTCTACCTAAGCTGACATATTTACTTCAAGTTCTCCCTATCCCTATTCCTTCCTCGTACTACGCTTCGCTTAGATCTTTATTCAGTTCCTTTATTTGGAATGGGAAAAAAGCCCGATTATCGTATAAGACCCTAAACAGACCCAAAGCTTTAGGGGGTATAGCCCTTCCGGATCCCGAATTATACGGAAAAGCGGTTTTATTAGCTAGAGCTGTAGATTGGCTGAGAAACCCTCCTCATAAATCGTGGGTACGGATGGAATAAACATTAGTAAACTCATCTTTCAAAGCCCTCATGCTAGGACATAAAAGTTCCCTTCCCTTCCCATCTGATATAACTCCTTTGATCAAGGCTACTTTCAATGCCTGGAAATGGTTCCAATCTACCACCCTTCATACTCCTTTCCCATCGCCACTTCTTCGAGTGGGTGATATTTTACATACTGCTCCTAAAACCTTACAAGACAGTCTCCCCTCACATCTAAGGAATTCGGATATTAGACTCAGGGAGTTGTTCACAGATGATACTCCTCCTTCACTAGGTACACTGAGAACGTTGTTGGCAATCTCCCCTCTCCATACGCTCAATAATCCAATATATTATATCAAAACGTATCTCTCCCTTTACATTTCTCTTGGGGACCTGATAAGACCACTGACATGGTTTGAAAGCCTGTTAGATAACCCACAAAACCCCCAAAAAATTATATCGAAATTTTACAGCAGATTTAGATCTAACACATCGAATGTTCTGCCTTCCTACTTAGGCCAATGGGAGAAGGATCTAGAACGGACTTTCAATACTAAGGAGATTGACATCATTCTACAAGCCCCCCATAAATCTTCTAGATGCGTTCGTATTCAAGAGAACGGTTACAAGATTATGTCTAGATGGTACAAGACGCCAGATATCGTTTCTAGATACTCAAGCTCTGGATGCGATAAATGTTGGAGATGCCTATCAGACAGAGGCTCCTTCATGCATGTTTGGTGGTCTTGTCCCACTCTTTACGCTTGGTGGGAGAGAATATTTCAAATAACCAACCACATATGCGGTACAGATCTGGTTCCTTCACCAGAAATTGCACTCCTGAACCTATTTCAACCTGATCAGAGGATCTCTAACCGGGAACTTCTAAAACACCTACTTGCTGCAGCAAGATTCCTAATTCCGAAGCTGTGGCTTTCTACAGAAGTCCCATCGGTTAGCCAATGGTTAGTGAAGGTTGACCAAATTCACAGATTCGAAGAAATCTCTTCCTGGGAATTGAGAAACTTCCAAAATTTTAAGAAGGTGTGGAAAAATTGGAAAACGTATAGGGCCTCCAACGATTAACCCCGAATCCATACTTCAGGTCAGGATTTATAAATCCAATAGGTTGGGCTCCTGACTCTTCCAACGACGATCCTCCAACTTTGTCTGAGGTCCCACATCTTTAATAATTGCACCCTTCCATCTTTTGCACCCATACCAACTTATCTTTATATACGAGGATACCTCATTTCGGTCAAAGTTCAATCTAACATGATATGTGTAGTTGAATATGCTACTGTATGCGCCGCTAAGAAATGACCAGTGACGTTATTGTTACCATTGTGACCACTTTGAGTTTCTATTGACTCATTCTGGTATTGAGGGGTTTAGGCCTCTATGTGTAATTGTGTATTTTTTTGACTTCAATAAAAAATTTGAAATTAAAAATAAATAAATAAATAAATTTTTTTAAAAATGCCTCTTTATCGTTAGATTACGCCTGAATTTCTGGATGTCTATGAATAGGCCTAGGGGGTCGACTCGATTTTGAGGGCAAAAAGACAATCCTTTTTGTAGCAGGTTATTTTCATGTGCTGTAAGTGTATGTGTGGATAGGTTAAATATTTTCACCGTAAGTGTGTCTCTGGTGGAGATGGGGGGCTCGGGTATCGTTATGCGACTCTTCCTTTTTTGGTGTTGTCCTCCTCTCTTTCCTCGTGTTCTAATTTTCTTTTTATCTTTGGGAAATACTGGGTGATCTGTACGTTTGGTTTTACAGGGGGGTGGGGGGGGTATGTCCTTGTCCCTAAAAAAGAGACACTTTGTGTATTAGATTGTCTGGCGTGGTTTAGAAAGGGTACGAATGCATTTTTTTTCAGTAACCCACTGGTGAATCTGATGGTGGAGCAGACGAATCTGTACGCCCAACAGTTCGTCGCTCAAAACCCGGGCTCATTTTTGGCTAGACCCGGTGGCTGGACGCCGGTCAGTGCAGCAGAGATGAGGACATTTTGGGGCCTCATGCTGCATATGGGTCTAGTGCAAAAACCCAGTGTCAGGCTGTACTGGAGTGGGGACGTCCTATACCAGACCCCACTTTACAATACGGCCATGACATGCTCCCGGTTTGAGGCCATCCGGAAATGTCTGCATTATTCCGATAATGCGTCATGTCCCCCCCGAGGTGATCCTGCCTATGACCGTCTGTATAAGATACGGCCGGTCATCGATCACTTTGGGGCCAAATTTGAGCAGGCCTACATACCTGGAAGGGAGGTCGCGGTTGATGAGTCTCTCGTTGCGTTCAAGGGGAGACTCAGTTTCCGCCAATACATTCCCACAAAGCGGGCGAGGTATGGCGTGAAGCTATACAAAATTTTTGAGTACCTCAGGGTACACTTACAAATTTTGTGTGTACGAGGGGCGAGATTCCCGTATTCAACCCCCAGAATGTCCCCCCACTCTGGGTGTTAGCGGGAAACTCATGTGGGACCTTATGTACCCACTGCTGGATAACTGTTACCACTTGTACGTGGATAACTTTTATACCAGCATTCCCTTGTTCAGGTCCCTTGCCGCCAGATCCACGTTCGCTTATGGGACCGTGTGGAAAAATCAACGCGGCCTCCCTGCCCACCCCCTCCAGGTACCTATGCCTAGGGGTGAGACCCGTGCCCTTACCAGTGGAAACCTGTTGCTGGTCAGGTATAAGGACAAGAGGGATGTCCTTATGCTGTCCACAATCCACGGTAACAGCACCACCCCAGTCTCTGTGCGAGGTACCATGGCAACGGTCCTCAAGCCCGATTGTATCGTCGACTACAATCGGTATATGGGAGGAGTTGATCTCTCTGATCAAGTCCTCAAGCCATATAACGCCATGCGCAAAACCCGGGCATGGTACAAAAAAGTTGCGGTCTACTTGGTGCAGGTTGCCATGTACAACTCTTTTGTACTATCCCGAAGCGCTGGCAGCGCAGAGACATTCCTCCAATTCTATGAGGCAGTCCTCAAGGCCCTGATCTTTTCGGACCAGGAAAGAGCAGGTCGGAGTACCTCGGGAACTGGAGGCGCCCGGATCGTCCCTGGCCAACACTTTCCAGGTGTGGTCCCCCATACTGGAAAGAAGGGACGAACCCAAAAAAGATGCAGTGTGTCACAAGAGGGGGATACGGAAGGACACCACTACTCAATGTGACACGTGCCCCGATCATCCGGGCCTCTGCGTTATCGATTGTTTCAGGGAGTATCACACTTCCATGGAGTACAACATTTTTATAATACCCAACAGTCCCCTAGAGAACATAAAAAACTATGTCTCTCAGACTTTGGAGACACAGAAACAAAAAATATTAGTTTGAGAGCAGGCATCCTCAAACTGCGGCCCTTCAGATGTTGTAAAACTATAAATCCCAGCATGGCCAGACAACCTACAGCCATCAGCAGGGCATGGTGGGAATTGTAGTTTTACAACATCTGGAGGGCCGCAGTTTTAGGATGCCTGCTTAGTGTCTCCAAAGTCTGAGAGCCATACATATTGGGCATCGTCGCGTGCGTAAAAGTCGTCGCTATAAAAATAACATTTGACCAAACCCCTCGGATGAACCGCGTTAAAAATATAAAATAAAAACAGTGCGAAAACACCCATTTTTGGGCAAAATTTCCATTTGAATCCTTTTTTTCCAGTAATAAAGCAAGGGTTAGCAGCCAAAAAAAACTCAGTATTTATGGCCTTGATTCTGTAGTTTGCAGAAACACCCCATATGTGGTCGTAAATGGCTATATAGCCGCACGGCAGGGCATAGAACGAAGGGAACTCCATATGGTTTCTGGAAGGCAGATTTTGATGGAGTTTTTTTTTTTGACACCATGCCCCATTAGAAGCCCCCCCCTGATGTATCCTAAACTAGAAACTCCAAAAAAGTGACCCCATATAAGAAACTACACCCCTCAAGGTATTCAAAAGTTACTTTACAAACTTTGTTAACCCTTTAGGTGTTCCACAAAACTAAATAGCGAATGTAGAAACAATTTTAGAATTTACATTTTTTGTTACCTTGCCTCAAAAAAGTGTAATATAGAGCAACCAAAAATCATATTTACCCTAAAATAGTCCCAAAACAACAACCACCTTATCCCGTAGTTTCCTAGATGGGGACACTTTTATGGAGTTTCTACTTTAGGGGTGCATCTGGGGGCTTGAAAGGGTACATGGTGTAAATAAACCAGTCCAGCAAAATCTGCCTTCCAAAAACCATATGGCATTCCCCTTCTTCTATGTCCTGCCGTTTAGCCAAATAGTAGTTTACGACCATATATGGGGTGTTTTTGCAAACTACAGAATCAGGGCAACCCATATTGAGTTTTGTTTGGCTGTTAACCCATTTTTTCCAAATTCCAAAATTGTTTCTCCATCTGCCATTAACTCTTGTGGAACACCTAAAGGGTTAACAAAGTTTGTAAACCCAGTTTTGAATACCTTGAGGGGTGTAATTTCTTAGATGGAGTCACTTTTGTGAAATTTATATTCTAGGGGTGCAACAGGGGGCTTCAAATGGGACATGGTATAAACAAAACCAGTCCTGCAAAATCTGCCTTACAAAACCCATATGGTGTTCCCCTCTTTCTATGTGCTCCCATTTGGCCAAACAGTAGTTTACAACCACATATGGGGTGTTTCTGCAAACTACAGAATCAGGGCAACCCATTTAGAGTTTTGTTTGGCAATTAACCCTTGTTTTTTTTCCAGGAAAAAATTGATTATATTGGAAAATTTTCAAAAAAAATAGAAGTTTCGAAATTGTTTCTCAATCTGCCATTAACTCTTGTGGAAGACCTAAAGGGTTAATAAAGTTTGAAAAAACAGTTTTGAATACCTTGAGACCATGGGGTCATTTTTGGGAGGTTTCTATTATCTAAGCCTCACAATATGACTTCAAACCTGAACTGGTCCATAAAAAGTGGGATTTTGAAGATTTCTGAAAAATTTCAAAATTTGCTTCTAAACTTCTAAGCCTTGTAACATCCCCAAAAATTTAAATATCATTCCAAAATGCTACAAACATGAAGTAGACATATGGGAAATGTAAAGTCATCTCAATTTTTCTCAGAACGGCCTGGGTAAGTAAAAGCGTTTTAAAGTTATCAGCACTTAAAGTGACACTGGTCAGATTTGCAAAAAATGGCCTGGTCCTTAAGGGGAAATAGGGCTGTGTCCTTAAGGGGTTAAAGCGGTTATCCACAGGGATGACCAAATCGCTGGAGTTATGACCGCAGGGGCCATCATCAAAAACGGGGGCCTTGTTCCCCCTTATCTGATGGAGCGGCAGATCAAGCATGCACTCTGCAGCTCCATTTAATCTCTATGGGACCGATGGATGCCTCTTCAAGGGGTATTCCTATTTTAACCCCATATCTAACAGACATAAACGTCTGATAAATGCAGGTCAGAGAGGTAGATATGCCATAAACATCTTTCACACCTTAGAAAGAAGGTTGATGGTTGACCAACCATTGAATGAAAATAAACTTTGCAGACACAGACACACCGGTACATATTTAAGGAGGACCTGTCACCTCTCCTGACATGCCTGTTTTAATAGCTTCATGCATTTCCCATTTAATAACAATTCTGAAGCATCTAATCTTATGGCTCTATGTTGTGCCATTCCTTCATTATTTCTACTAGAAGTTATGAATGAATTGCTAGCAGTCTGCAGTAAGGGTACAGAGGGGTGGTAACCAGTTGGGGGGGGGGGGTGTACCTACACAGTCTGAAAATGGCAGCACTGATTGGATAAAGTGAGACTGTGCAGGTACACCCCCCAACTTGTTACCACCCCTCTGTACCCTTACTGCAGACTGCTAGAAATTCATTTATAATTTCTAGTAGAAATAATTCCAGATAATTGGCCTGATACTTGGCAACTGTAAAAGAGTCCTTAGACAACAGATATTATTTACATACCTCCATGGAATCATTATGATAGCAGTGGTGTGAATTGGGGTAGTTTATTTTCACTCTAAACAAGCAGGAACAATACATGACTCCAGATATCAAGACAGTTTTTGGCTTCTGTTGTAAAGCTATAGATGAACTTTATTTCCCAACAGGAAGCCGACTCAAAAGAAGATATTCAACTGATTGTGATAAAACATATGGAAGCTGAATAATAAGTATCAAGCATTGAATGCCTGTGATTCTTTTGTCATCTATAATAAGCAATAAGATATCAGCTTATTTATAACAGGCTGGTGACTTATTCTGGTTACAGTATTCTGGATTCCATTGAAGTTAAAGGGGCTGTTTCACTTCAGCAAATAGCATTTATTATGTAGTAAGAAGTTAATACAAACCACTTTCTAATGTTTTATTATCCATATTGCTTCCTTTGCTGTCTGGATTCATTTTTCTATCACATTATACACTGCTCATTTCCATGGTTATGACCACCTCCAATCCATCAGTTGGTGGTCGTGTTTGCACACTATAGGAAAAATCGCCGGCCTCTCTGGTAGCCGGGACTGTGGTAGTGCACATAGGCTGGTGCTTTTTCCTATTGTGTGAAAGCACGACCGCCACTGATGGATTGCAGGGTGGTCATAACCATGGAAACGAGCAGTGTATAATGTGATGGAAAAATGAATCCAGCCAGCAAAGGCAATATGAATAACAACAATACATTAGTAAGAGCCTTGCAGTAACTTCCTTTACATAAATGCTATTTGCTGAAGTGAGACAGCCCCTTTAAAGGGTTTAGTCCCATCTGAGCCTTTCATGGCTGAGACTGGAATAATGGTAGTAAGAGCTGGACAGTGGTGAGCGCTGTTACAGAAGTCACAAAGCAGGCTACACTCCACCCGTTTCCTTAACTTACATATCAATGAATGGGGAGCTACGCAAACCGTGTATCAGAAATCTACACCATTTCCGCAACTCCTGTGTAAGGAATTAGAGAGGAGCCAAAATAGGGCTTGGCTGTTTCCACTAGTGCTGTGATGGCCAACCTCTGGCACTCCAGCTGTGGTCAAACTACAACTCCCAAAATGCACACTTGCTTGGCTGTTCTCAGAACTCCATAGAAATGGATGGCGCATGCTGGGATGAGTAGTTTCACCACAGCTGAAGTGCCGGAGGTTAGCCATCACTGCACTAGTGCCTCAGACTTTAAATGCAGCCCTCCTAGCCATGGTATTGCAGAAGAGAGGAACGAGGGTCATGGTCCCCCATTCTGGTTGTTAGAGGTTGGACATCCAGCAATCTCAAAGAAATGACCACCAACAAGTCATCTCAAACTAGCTTTTATTGATGCTTATTAAAATAATCTATACTTGGAGTGTTCATGAGGGTGGAAATCAAGCACTATAGATGCTCATAACACACCCTACACATTGCAGTTAAAGTACATTGCTGTCCCTAAAAGCCTATTAGACTGCATGATTATGAGCAAATTATTAGGAACAAGCATTTATATGAACACTTGCTCCCAATATTTGGCTCATATAATCGAGAAGCAGATGAACAAAAACTCTTGTTCACCGGCAGCTGTACATCTTTCATCAGGATTACACAGGGAGATGTGCTGCCGATAATGCATAAAACAAAATGAAAGAGGATCAAATTGTTCCTACTGCATTCGGTGTGCATCACCTGTGTAATCAGGCTGCTGCAAACGAGCGCCAATGAATGTTTTACCATCCATTGGCGCTCGCACTGCCCATAAATCAGGCAGTGTAATACCACCTTAACACATTGCTGAAATAGCGAATCATCATCAGGAGAGGGGGACACAAGCAAATAATGAACACAAATCTAGCATTACCCCTTTAAATGAACAGGCTGTTACTTTTGTACTGCTCTACCACTGCAATCTATGAAATGAATGCAGTCCACATATACTTAGGTGTCAATTTTACTTTATTTAGGGGGAAAAAATTGGGAAAATAGGAACTTCCATGAAACACAGTAGACATAAGTTAGATATCACTGCAAAATGTCTGAGAATGTTTACTTGACACAAGTCTGCTTTGCAGTTACACAATTAGTAATTTTATGCAGTTTGTCACTGTTGCCTTTTCGCACTATTAATGAAAAAATGAGGTTATAGGTCACAAAATGTTTATTACTAAAATTATGCAAAAACTCACTTAAAAAACCATAAATATGTGATGCACATTAGTTTAACAAAAATGTAAACATTTTCTCCAATGTCACATGTGCATAAAACAAAAAAAATAAGCAACACTGCAGTCATACAGTTTCAGTAATTTCTTATGACATAACTAAATTAAAGAGCATATGCATTCTGCTTCCTGACGTATAGTGGTTTTTGCTGTTAATACTGGTTTTAAACTGGATGAGTTTCTGGAATTATTTGGCTAAAAGAGCAAGTAGACTTATGCAAATCAACCAATACTTGCTGTAATAATGGACATTTCCAAAGCTTCAACTTCTCCAGTTAATCTCCACTTCAGTAGGTTTAACAAAAACCACCAACAAAAACCCAACATTTTTTCAAATGATTATTTAGATTGTATTGGGCTCACTGAAAACAGACGTAAGGAATGGAATCTGCTGTGGAGGCCAATTTTTAGAAAGCTTACAAACTCTGCTCTTTAATATGTATACTGCCCTTTACAACAAAATGTACACATGAACATTACTTTTCAGTGCTTCTAAAAGAAATTTAAAAAAAAATTCCAATATTCTATTTCTGCCATTAAAAATAAGGCTTTCATACCACTTGAATGAATGTGTATATGCGAGGGGTGACTGCAGAGAAGTGCGCACATTTGGAGGACTGGTGGAACAGGTCAATTGGCCAGTTTTTATTTTAAACCTATTAACTCTTACCGTCTGTTCCCTTTCTCACTAGTAAACCAGCACTACCATAGTCCACTTCATCCCATCACTGTATGGAAATCAAAGGCAAATCAAAACAATGCTTTAATACAATGGCAGAAACAAAGGAAGAGTAGTCTATTTCTATATTAAAAAGAGAAACTGTTCACAAATGAACAGCATAAGGCAGCCGTCAACAATGTACTCCACACCAAAAAGAAAGTCCGTCAAAAAAGGGTTGAATGACACTGTGCATTGCTACATGAACCACAACTGTACACTCCGGGAACCTCAAGTAAAGAATATGGAAGTCATTAAGCAGGTCATTCCCTGTCCTGACATTTATTACAAATGTCAAAACTCTCATAAAATAAAGCTGACTATTTTATATTCTTATTAAAAAGTCAGAACCGGGAATCGTACATCTAAACACAGGTATGGCATGTCTGTTAAGTATTAACTACATTCTTAGAATTGTTTTAGTGCATTGCATTCTTCAAAACAAAAAAAAAAATACACCTCCCCATTCATGATTAAGCCAACCATCCCATAACCCCCCCTTAGTGACCTACACTTTAGAATTTAGAGAACTAGCCTAAAACCCATCTTCCTTGATGCTACATCTGGTTTTCCCCAAAAAAGAAAGCCCTACGGGTTTGTGTGAAAATAGTACACATAAAAAGTGAAAGCCAACGAACCCTTTAAGTGTTCTGTCACCATCGCATTGCTATTTTGTGCCGCTATTAATGCCAACTTCTGCCAGGGTAGATGAACTAATGAGATCAGGCTGGCATAAATTTGGTATTAGAGTTACACATTCATCTGATATTTAAGCAAAAATGAGTCAATCTCTTCATCACGCCCTTGAGTGGCCAAGATGTCTGCAAATATTGTGCAGGTGTCATGGCTCAAAAGGGGTTTGTGCATCACTCCGAATGAGGTAGGAGAAAAAAAATAAGTTGATTGGAATTTGCCTGCAATGTCCAACTCCACAACCCTGTTTTGTTCCCTTTCTACAGTACAGATTTAGGACAACTTTACTGTGTGCACGCTTACTGTGGATTTCTAGGAAGGAACTCAATAAATGCTATGGGTGAGGCAGCGCTAATACTGAGACACATTGTGTAGGGATGCAGAATTTATAAAATAAAATAAAAGTATAAAGGCAAAATTCTACAATTCACAACATTGGCCCAAGACTGTGTGTGTGTGAATAAAAAATAAAAAGATAAAAACAACAAATGTTAGCTGCTGCCTTTCACATTTTATAAATACAGTTTATTATAGGAACTTTCCTTTGTCATAATCAACATAAGAAAACAAACAGAAAAAACACTAAATTAAATAAGTGAAATATTAGTAAGCCTGGCTGTGCATTGTCAGAAAGGCTTGATAAGTTCTCTTGGACTGTGTTCAATTCCATTTTTCCATGGTGAAGGGGTGCTTTTAGTGTGTATTCTTTCACGTCTTACCCACAACTTATTTTAAGTAAGAGGAAGTGTCTAAGTTAGTACAACCCTCAGATGTTTGTAGCACCCAACAAAGGAATTACAGCCCCAGCTGCCTTGCAAGCTGCATCAAGCTTCTGTAATCTTCTCCCCATGTTAGAAACATAAATTCCACTAAACGAATGTGGTTGTACTCCAGTTGCAAATGATTTCAAGTTACGGAGATTACGAAGACTGTAGGGGAGAGGTCAGCAGTTCCACTTGTTACCAGCTCAAAAGAGAACTCCTGCCCAGGGTCATGAAATATACTTGACTGCTTCCACCGGACCTCACAGAAGCAAAGAAAACCTGTGCAAAGAGTGGAGAATCGGGATTAGTAAGGTTTATTACAAGGTTAGCATGATTTGTGTATTTCACTATATAACTGTTTTAAATAACATCTAATTTGCAGTAATATTTAGGCTAGCAACCAGTCTTGCACTTAATACTGCCTCCTAGTGGTCATTGTATATTTCATTACAACTACAATATCCCCACAATACCATTTTCTGACATGTTTTAGATGTTGGTGGGGATCTCAACAACTGTAATTCTCTGGCACAACAAAAATTTTTACTATGTAATTATCTCTTTAACCAACTTCTTTATATTTAAAGATCCAGTTGGAGGACTACATTTATAAACTTACCATTATTTCTTTAATATCTGAAAATATTAATATACTGTATGTTTTGTTGACACATTTTATGTCACAATACCACTCACTGCCCAGTAAACACTTACCTTATCATTTCGTTCACACAAGAACTTTAGTCTTTGTGCCCTTTTGTGCATAAAAACTCCATCAAGGTGACCAGTCTCAACAGATCGAATTTCAATGGCTTTTTCGCCCCATCCCATTATCTGATTAGATCGAATGTATGCTAAAAAATAAATAAAAATATATTCAGGAGTTTTATTGTACTGTAAATAAATGTGAAAGAAAATATTTCTCAAGTCTTTAAGGGGGGGTAAATGTACGCATAACAAACTCCATGTAAAACATACCAACAGAGGTCGGCATTTCTCCCCATTGTAGAACCACATCTTTGGTGATCCTGCCGTAAGTATTAACATAAACTCCTTCATCTTCATAACAAACCAACAACTCCATGCCATCTGTATTTGGGAGAATAATAATTGCATGTGGCTGGATACTGCTCTGGATCTATAAAAAGAGCACAGTAAAGCAACATTATTGAACTTTCTATTCAGTCTTTCTAGCAATTAAATCACAGTAAGGGCACACAGCAGGAAGTGAATGGAAATGCCCACTTAGCCAATCAAGGCCAGTGATTGGTTGAGTGGGCATTAACTGCCACATAAATATTGCCCTTATAGGGAATCAAACTCCCGCTTGCAGCGCGGGGTTAGCCACTTTTGTCTCAAGCCAAAACCAAGAAGTGGAGAGCATTGGACACTGATGTATATTGCCTGGCCTGTAATCTCGCACGTGCACCAATGCTCCTCGCATCAGTGCATGCACAGAGCAACTGCTATGGCTTTCTAAGCAGTGCAGATGCTCATCATGCACCCAGAACTGGAGATGACCGCTTTGCAGATGAATCATCCAGAGCTCTGGGGAGGATCATGATGCAACTATATTCCCCTCTCGTCTCACTGATACCTATATGTCATTGGTGTATGAGCGGTATGCATCAGAGCTGCTTAGGAAGCTGAACCATATACTCTGCGCATGCGCCGATACTGGGAGCAACAACGCAGATATGAGATTACAGGGCCAGACAAGAATCAATAACCTAATAATAATGAATGCTGATTACTCTGTATGACATCACATACAAACATAAAAATAGTGGGGTAGATTTATCAAACTGGTGTAAAACAGAACTGGCTTAGTTGACCATAGCAACCAACCAGAGTCCACCTTTCATTTTCCAAACGAGCTGTGAAAAATGAAAGGTTGAATCTGATTGGTTGCTAAGGACAACTAAGCCAGTTCTGCTTTACACCAGTTTGATAAATCTCCTCCACCATCTTTTTACTCAACAGGATTACCCTACTAGGCATGACTAGTTTAATAGGGTTGATCCTGTTGACATATTCTCTTCAAGCCTAGAGTAGAGTAATCAGAGATTTAAAATAACTAAAACTATACAGAATACAAGTTGTAGTTAATGCCTTCAAACAAAATCATATAAAATGTATTCACCTCCTGCTGTCATAAGATGCTGCTGGCTGAGTCCCTTTAACCCCTTCAGGACCCTGACATTTTTCACCTTAAGGACCAGGCCATTTTTTTTTAGCAAATTTTACGTTAAAAAGCTTTTACTTATCCAGGCCATTCTGAGAATGTTTTCTCGTCACATATTGTACTTCATGACAGTGGTAAATTTGAGTAAAAATATTTCATTTTTATTTATAAAAAAAATACAAAATGTACCAAAAATTTAAATTTTCAAAATGTCAATTTCTCGGCTTTTAAAACAGATAGTGATGCCTCCTAAAATAGTTATTACTTTACATTTTCCATATGTCTACTTCATGTTTGGATCATTTTGCAAATTAGATTTTCTTTTTTTTGGGATGTTAGAAAGCTTGGAAGTTTAGAAGTAAATCTTGAAATTTTTCAGAAAATTTCCAAAACCCACTTTTTAAAAGGACCAGTTCAGGTCTGAAATCACTTTGTGAGGCTTACATAATCGAAACCACCCATAACTGGCTCCATTTTAGAAATTAAACCCCTCAAGGTATTCAAAACTGATTTTACAAACGTTGTTTACCCTTTAGGTGTTCCACAAGAAATAAAGTAAAATGTAGATGCAATTTTAGAATTTCACTTTTTTTGGGAGATTTTACATTTTAAAGAAAATTTTTTCCAGTAACTCCAGTGACAAAGCAAGTGTTAACAGCCAAACAAAACTCAATAGTTTTTTCCCTGATTCTGTAGTTTACAGAAACACCCCATATATGGTCGTAAACTGCTGTACGGGCGCACACAAGTGTGCAGAAGGAAAGGAATGCCATATGGTTTTTGGAAAGCAGATTACACGGATAATTTTAAGTTGCCATGTCACATTTGAAGAGTAGAAACTCCAAAAAAAAAACAAAAAAAACAAAAAAAAAAAACAACATTTTGGAAACTACGGGATAAGGTGGCAATTTTGTTGGTACTATTTTAGGGTACATATGATTTTTGGTTGCTCTATATTACACTTTTTGTGAGGCAAGGTAACAAAAAAAAAATAGCTATTTTGGCAACGTTTTTATTTCTTGTTATTTACAATGTTCATCTAACAGGTTAGATCATGTAGTATTTTTATAGAGCCCGTTGTTACGGACACGACAATACCAAAAATCAAGATTTGCGGTTGTTTGTTTCAGTTTTACATAATAAAGCATTTTTGAAGAAAAAAAAAAAAATGATTTTTTAGTGTCTCTATATTCTGAAAGCCATAGATTTTAAAATTTTCTGGGCGACTGCCTTATGTAGGGGCTAATTTTTTTCAGTATGAGATAATGGTTTGATTGGTACTATTTTAGGGTGCATATGACTTTTTGATCGCTTGGTATTACACTTTTTGTGTAAGGCGACACAAAAATGGCTTTTTACACCGTTTTTTTAATTTATTTTTACTGTGTTTGTGTTCACTTGAGGGGTTAGTTCATGTGATATTTTTATAGAGCAGGTTCTTATGGACGCGTCGATACCCAATATGTATACTTATATTATTTATTTAAGTTTTACACAATAACAGCATTTATGAAACAAAAAATAAAAATAAAAAATCATGTTTTAGTGTCTCCATATTCTGAGAACCATATTTATTTTATTTTTTGGGTGATTGTCTTAGGTAGGGTATCATTTTTGCGGGATGAGATGATGGTTTGATTGGCACTATTTTGGAGTGCATATGACTTTTTGATCACTTGCCATTACACTTTTTGGGATGTAAAATGATAAAAAATGTCTTTTTTTTTACGATGTTTACCTGAGGGGTTAGGTCATGTGATACTTTTATAGAGCAGGTCCTTACGGACATCGCAATACCTAATATGTATACTTTTTTAATTAAAGTTTTACACAAGTTTTTTTTTTTTTTTGGGCGATTATCTTAGGTGTTTTCACCTTTTATACTTTAGGTTGCATCTCTAATACATTTTGCAATGCCATGGGCAGGACTAGGGTTATATATGTGAGTGCTAGTTATTATTGATCTTTGGAGTAACTGTATTATGATTTATACCCATATGTGTTACTGTTCATATGTGACCGGGTGAACTTTAACCTGGGGGTGGATGCCTTTGTCATGGTATCTCAGGTATTGCTTCTAATTATTAATCATGTCTGTTATTGTCTTTTTGTATTAAACTGCTTTAATAAATTATGAATTTATACTATATGTGTGTGTTTGATTGTTTGGTGTTGTCAGGTATTTTGTCGCCCACATTATATTAATTGTTGCACATCAATATTGGAGGATTGTCTTAGGCAGTAGCTCTTTTTTTGCAGGAATAGGTGACGGTTAGATTGGTACTATTTTTGCGACTTTTTAATCGCTTGGTGTTGCACTTTTAGTGATGAAAGGTGACAAAAAATGTTTTTTATTTTTTTAGCAGTTTTTATTTTTATTTTACTGCGTTTACCTGAGGGGTTAGGTCATGTGATATTTTTATAGAGCCAGTAGATACAGATGGGGCGATACTTAATATGTCTACTTTTCTTTTTTTCCCTATTTTTCACAATTTCGTTTTAGTTTATTTTGGGAAAAGGACGCTTTTTTATTTTTTTGCAAAACAATTTTTTTTAAACTTCTTTTTCCACTTAATTTATTGTCCCACTTTGGGGCTTTAACTTTTGGGGGTCTGATCCCCTTTACAATGCATCACAATACTTCTGTATTGTAATGCATTGGTTGTAAGTGTATTACACACTGTAATACACTTACAGCGTGCTTCCTGTGAGGTCCAGGGGAAGCTGGATCTCACAGGCTGTCACGGAATGCAGCCACGATGCCTTACGCTGGGTTCACACCTGAGCGTTCTGAAAGGAGCGCTCTGTATGCACGATTGTACCAGTGTTTGCAATCGCGCATACAGAGACAAGCGAACGCCCATTGTCGTGCGTTCCCGAAAGTCTATGTACGGGAACGCGCGACAAGATGCCCCAAAGAAGCTCATGTACTACTTGGGGCGTCGGGCATTTTACAGTGCGATCGTACGCGCTGTAAAACGCTCAGGTGAGAACCATGCCGATAGGGAAGCATTGGTTTCCCCTTGTTGAGCGTTTTACAGCGCGTAGGAACGCGGTGTAAAACGCTTAGGTGTGAACCCAGCCTTAGGAAGGCACTGGGCTGCCTTTCCTGCCATCGGGTCCCCGTCACAGCAGCGCAGGGACCCGATGGCCACCCTGCACGTGCCGTGGTCAGCGCTGACTGTGGCAGTGTGAGGGTTAATGTGTGCTCCTGCACCTGCCTGATCAGATTATACATCTATGGCATGTTTACAAGATATGTAATACATTCCGAATAGATGGAAGTTTAGCTATATACGGAATTCCCATCAACTAAACTGTTCTATGGATATGCCATAAATGCATCTGGTGGGAAGTCTCCCAGAGCCAAAAATGTACTAATATCCACAATACTTACATGTGTTGGTAGATAAATGTCATAGACTGCTCCTGAGTCCACATCAACAGCATGAAAGCCTGCACAGGAACCATAAATCACCTTTAGCCGTTGTCCTTCTTCAACAGTCAGGTCCACTAACAGTGGCCTATGTACCAAGTCTCCAAATGACTGCAAGTAAAGAATGGAAGAAAAAAAAACAAAAAAACTTTACATCACATTTGTACATTTAAACCAGTTTTATTGTATGTTTTTCTTTTACACATAAAATGTAAAAGGTCTGATAACCACTGAAAAAAATGCAGAACATACATTTGAGAAAATTAGAGCCAACGTACCTTAAAGGCCATGAATTTGTGATATGGCTTTGGTGCCCAGGCATAAACTTCCACTGAACTTTTTAAAGCAATTACCAAAAACTTGATGCGCTCGTATTTTACTAAAGTAAAATGAAAAAAAAAACATTAAACTAGAAACAAGATGGCCATCACAAGTATTATTACATTTTTCTGAAAAGAGTACTCAATATATTTACTCCTCTACTATTTCTGTGCAGGCCAGTAAAAAATAAAGAGAGTCATTTATCAAACTGGTGGAAAGTAGAACTGGCTTAGTTGCTCATAGCAACCAGATTTCACCTTTCATTTTGGACAGCTCCTTTGGAAAATGAAAGGAGGAATCTAGTTGCTATGGGCAACTAAGCTAGTTCTACTTTACACCATTTGATAAATGACCCCCAAAATATCAAAAATACATATAGCATTTTTATGGCTAGTGTGTATGAATACACATACATGCGCTCTACATTACACTAATCTCCACTGTGAAAATATCTGCTAAAACCAAAGGCAGTACTAGTACCACCAAAGGTACAGAAACATTTTAAATATCTCCAAGCCTCGTTATGGGAGCAAAGAGATGACAAAGCCAGGACCAGTCTGCTGTTGGATCTAGGTTAGAAGCAGCAGCTCAAGTAGTTATGTGAAGGAGTTGCAGCAAAAATGTAGGAAATTTTTAAGGAATATTATTTAGTATGTGTCATGCTCTCTATCGGTCAGGCAAGGAATAGATTCATTACTGTTCGTTTATGTTATGGAGCTCTATCAGAGAAAAGGTCTTTCGGAACCTTGAGAAAGGTTGAACTTGATTGACCAGTGTCTTTTTTTCAACCTATGGAATTAATTCTAAATGTTCATGTATGATATAAACTGAAATAGAAATGACTACAGGTCTATATACCTACCAACTTTATAGTGCACACAACCTTCCAAATCACCAACAGTTGTCCACCCCTGTTTCTTCTCAACCTCTGGGTCATTGCGGAGAATTTTGTTTCTCAGCCAAGACAAGTAATACACTCTTAACTTGTTCTTCTTTCCTGTAAAGAACAAATGCACAATGTGCTATGGCTGCTCATGCTAATGAAGCCATTACTGTAAAATCAATCTAGACATTAGAACTTATTTTTGTGAATGCTTGATCATGGGGTATTGCCATAGCTCCATTCATTAAAGGGGTTATTTGAGAAATAATACTGATGACCTATCCACAGGATAGGTCATCAATACCACATCAGCAGGGGTCTCAGTCCCAGCATCACTGCTGATCAGCTGTTTCTAGAAGCTCTGGTGAACGATGCAGGCTCCAGACAGCTTACAAGGACAGCACCGTACATCAAAAAGCCACTGTGCTTGGTTTTGCAGCTCAGCCCTATTCAAGTCAATAGGCCACGTGACCCATCTAAGGTGAAGTCACATGGCCTTGGAAGAGGCCTCAGAGCTCATGGAGTTCTCGGCTTCTTTGAACAGCTGATCATTGTGTGGGTCCTGGGTGTCTGACCCCCGCCAATCTGATCTTGATGACCTATCCTGAGGATAGGTCATCAATATTAATTTCTGGATAACTCTTAATTCTGCATTTTATGTCGCTCTCAAGTTTGGAAACTCACGTTCTGTAGACTCGCGCTTGGAGCCTATTTTCAGATCACATATTGAGTAAATTAACATACTGTTATGATCATACATTGTGCTGCACAGCATGAGGCCACTACAAATACTCTTTAAGGCTGTTTCACACAAGCGAGTCCATTGCAGGAATCACGCTCAGCGTGTGAGCGTGATCCTCCATTCTGGACTTGCAGGGGTGCAAGACATTATACTGATTTATAATGCTATGTGCCTCTACTTAACCTTACTGATACAGAATCATACTGACAGCTTTATGTCACTATGATTCTGTATCAGCAAGGTCAAGCAGAGGCACATAGCATTATAAATCACGATAATGCCATGCACTCCTGCAAGTCCACAACAGGATCATGCTGGCACACGGAGCCAGAGGATCACGCTGGCACACGGAGCGCGATTCCTGCAATGGACTCACTCATGTGAAACACCCCTTAGAGGCATGACCTGCACACCTCTGGGGTACATGTAACAAGGGTTACAAATCTTGATCTCAAAGGAATTTTAACCATATTTGATGTAAAGATGCAGAATTTGCTAAATGTTTTTTCGTGCCAGGTAAGCTTGTATGAATGCTCGTTTGTTAACACTGTAGTACAACATGCAGCTCATAATACAGCCTGCTGCATCTGTATAGCAAATTATAAATAGAACCAAACAAACCCACTACCCTCTTTACAAATATGTATGCTACCAGGACTGACTAAATGTGTCTATACATAAGGATGACTGTTATAAAGGGTTTATAGATGCAACTTTACCTGATATTGTAACCAGCACATTTAAACCCTCAAGGACATCCATTTGCTGAAATCGCCTTCTGTTGATGAGAGGGTAGACTTTTCCCTGACCACTTCTGTCTAACAGCATTAATCCACTTTCTGTGCCGACCAACAAATTTACACCTGTGAGAAAATAAGAGAGAACCATTAGAAATTGTAAGTGTTTTGCCTGTATGAGTGAGTGGAACAGTGAGGGAACAGATTTCCAGGAGACTGAAATATCAGCTACATTGTTACAACAATTAAGAATTCCCCTAACAATTGGTTTTATTTTTAATGTCACCCGTTTCTTATACAACGGTCACAAAAAAGTTATATTTACAAGTTAACCACTTCAACCCCCCTAGCTGAATCCCTTAATGACCAGGCCACTTTTTACACTTCTGCACTACACTACTTTCACCGTTTATTGCTCGGTCATACAACTTACCACCTAAATGAATTTTACCTCCTTTTCTTCTCACTAATAGAGCTTTCATTTGGTGGTATTTCATTGCTGCTGACATTTTTACTTTTTTTGTTGTTATTAATCGAAATGTAACGATTTTTTTGCAAAAAAAATTCATTTTTCACTTTCAGTTTACAAACTATGGTACAAAAATGTGAATTTCCGCTTTTTGAAGCAGCTCTGACTTTCTGAGCACCTGTCATGTTTCCTGAGGTTCTACAATGCCCAGACAGTAGAAAACCCCCACAAATGACCCCATTTCGGAAAGTAGACACCCTAAGGTATTCGCTGATGGGCAAAGTGAGTTCATAGAACTTTTTATTTTTTGTCACATGTTAGCGGAAAATGATGATTTATTTATTTTATTTTATTTTTCTTACAAAGTCTCATATTCCACCAACTTGTGACGAAAAATAAAAACTTCCATGAACTCACTATGCCCATCACGAAATACCTTGGGGTGTCTTCTTTCCAAAATGGGGTCACTTGTGGCGTAGTTATACTGCCCTGGCATTTTAGGGGCCCAAATGCGTGCAAAGTAGTTTGAAATCAAAATCTGTAAAAAATGACCGGTGAAATCCGAAAAGGTGCTCTTTGGAATATGTGCCCCTTTGCCCACCTAGGCTGCAAAAAAGTGTCACACATCTGGTATCGCCGTACTCAGGAGAAGTTGGGGAATGTTTTGGGGTGTCATTTTACATATACCCATGCTGGGTGAGAGAAATATCTTGGCAAAAGACAACTTTTCCAATTTTTTTATACAAAGTTGTCTTTTGCCAAGATATTTCTCTCACCCAGCATGGGTATATGTAAAATGACACCCCAAAACACATTGCCCAACTTCTCCTGAGTACGGCGATACCAGATGTGCGACACTTTTTTGCAGCCTAGGTGGGCAAAGGGGCCCAGATTCCAAAGAGCACCTTTAGGATTTCACCGGCCATTTTTTTTTTTACAGATTTTGATATCAAACTACTTCGCACACATTAGGGCCCCTAAATTGCCAGGGCAGTATAACTACCCCACAAGTGACCCCATTTTGGAAAGAAGACACCCCAAGGTATTCCGTGATGGGCATGGCGAGTTCCTAGAATTTTTAATTTTCTGCTAACTTGTGACAAAAAAATAATGATTTTTTTTCTTACAAACTTGTGACAAAAAATAAAAAATTCTAGGAACTCGCCATGCCCCTCACAGAATACCTTGGGGTGTCTTCTTTCCAAAATGGGGTCACTTATGGGGTAGTTATACTGCCCTGGCATTCTAGGGGCCCTAATGTGTGCAAAGTAGTTTGAAATCAAAATCTGTAAAAAATGGCCGGTGAAATCCTAAAGGTGCTCTTTGGAATGTGGGCCCCTTTGCCCACCTAGGCTGCAAAAAAGTGTCGCACATCTGGTATATACCCATGCTGGGTGAGAGAAATATCTTGGCAAAAGGCAACTTTTCCCATTTTTTTATACAACGTTTATACAAAGTTGGCATTTGACCCAGCATGGGTATATGTAAAATGACACCCCAAAACACATTCCCCAACTTCTCCTGAGTACGGCGATACCACATGTGACACTTTTTTGCAGCCTAGATGCGCAAAACGGCCCAAATTCCTTTTAGGAGGGCATTTTTAGACATTTGGATCCCAGACTTCTTCTCACGCTTTCGGGCCTCTAAAATGCCAGGGCAGTATAAATACCCCACTTGTGACCCCATTTTGGAAAGAAGACACCCCATGGTATTCAATGAGGGGCATGGCGAGTTCATAGAATTTTTTTTTTTGGGGCACAAGTAAACGGAAATTGATTTTTTGGGGTATTTTCTCACAAAGTCTCCCTTTCCGCTAACTTGGGACAAAAATTTCAATCTTTCATGGACTCAATATGCCCCTCACGGAATACCTTGGGGTGTCTTCTTACCGAAATGGAGTCACATGTGGGGTATTTATACTGCCCTGGCATTTTAGGGGCCCTAAAGCGTGAGAAGAAGTCAGGAATATAAATGTCTAAAATTTTACGCATTTGGATTCCGTAAGGGGTATGGTGAGTTCATGTGAGATTTTATTTTTTGACACAAGTTAGTGGAATATGAGACTTTGTAAGAAAAAAAAACAAAAAAAAAAAACAATTTCCGCTAACTTGGGCAAAAAAATGTCTGAATGGAGCCTTACAGGGGGGTGATCAATGACAGGGGGGTGATCACCTATATAGACTCCCTGATCACCCCCCCCCCCCTGTTATTGATCACCTCCCTGTCATTGATCACCCCCCTGTAAGGCTCCATTCAGACGTCCGTATGATTTTTACAGATCCACGGATACATGGATCGGATCTGCAAAACACATACGGACGTCTGAATGGAGCCTTACAGGGGGGGGATCAATGACAGGGGGGTGATCACCCATATAGACTCCCTGATCACCCCCCTGTCATTGATCACCCCCCTGTAGGGCTCCATTCAGACGTCCGTATGATTTTTACGGATCCACGGATCGGATCCGCAAAACACATACGGACGTCTGAATGGAGCCTTATAGGGGGGTGATCAATGACAGGGGGTGATCAGGGAGTGTATATGAGGTGATCACCCCCCTGTCATTGATCACCCCCCTGTAAGGCTCCATTCAGACGTCCGTATGTGTTTTACGGATCCGATCCATGTATCAGTGGATCCGTAAAAATCATACGGACGTCTGAATGGAGCCTTACAGGGGGGTGATCAATGACAGGGGGGTGATCAGGGAGTGTATATGAGGTGATCACCCCCCTGTAAGGCTCCATTCAGACGTCCGTATGATTTTTACGGATCCACGGATACATGGATCGGATCCGCAAAACACATACGGACGTCTGAATGGAGCCTTACAGGGGGGTGATCAATGATCGGGGGGGGGGGGGGGTTGTAGTATGCAGAGCACAAGGCGTTACAAAATCTTATCTCCAGCCTGCCAGCGAACGATCGCCGCTGGCAGGCTGGAGATCCTGTCTCTTACCTTCCGATCCTGTGAACGCGCGCGCCTGTGTGCGCGTGTTCACAGGAAATCACGGCTCTCGCGATATGACGCGTATATGCGTCACTCTGCGCAGAGCTGCCGCCTCCGGTCCGCAGATCTGCGTTAGGCGGTCCGGAGGCGGTTAAAGAACCTCTGTCAGCATGATCAACCCTATTAAACAGTCATATTGCCTGGTGGGGTTGATCATTCTGATTAAAAAGCTTTCTTTTGTCTGTATGCTGAACAGCCGCTGAGATATCTGCATTTTTAGCTAAATGCAAATGAGCGTGTTTAAGCACCAAGGGGTCGGACTGAGCGCTCGGAGCACTGCTATTGTAACGCCTTGTGCTCTGCATACTACCCCCCCCCCATCCCTTTGTGTGCAGCAGAGGGGCGTTACAAAAGCAGGGAGGGGGGAGCGTACAGAGCACAGGGCTATTACAAAAGCAGTGCTCCAAGGACTCTGGCCAGCCCTCTGGTGCTCAAACTCTCTTATTAGCATATAAATAAATAAAAACTCGGCAGCTGACAGACGTGTGAGCACGATCGAGCAAACTTTTGAATTAGAGCTATGCCGCCGGCCGGGGCAAGCTCAGTGAAAGTAATAGGGTCTAGCCTCCCGAATCCCCTTCATGTGGATGTAAGAGCAAGAAAAAGCCTGAACATACAGTCGAACAAACAAGAACCCAGAAACAGGTAATTACCAATCTGGAGTTGTATAGCTATTGTATTTTGTGTTTTCAGGGCACTGACAGATAGTGAAGGTGGACAGGGAGTGCAATTGCGCAGTACCATAGTACAAAATATACGTATCACTTGTGATTAGCAGCGGCAGCGAAACCGCTGCGGTACCACAGCGTTAGTGATTAAGAGGTGCAAGCCCCTGTGTAACAGAGAAAAATCTAGTTTCTGGTTGGGTGACATGTCATCATGTTTAGCGGTATCATCATTATAATGTATTCTAATTCTGCTAGATATATGTTCTATGATGACTGCAAAGGCAGAGTACTGTTAATGAATATTCATGAACAGCCATCCTGTTTAAGATACGCAGGAAGTTCAGCAGGATCATAAAATAAGTTATATAAACTTTCCGTACTGTATGTATAAGCAAATAAATTAAAAAAAAGAGAACTGTAGAGTCAGATTATTGACTACCTAGCTACAGGACCTTTTAAAATGAAATTTCTTTAACATGGTAACTCACCCCATAGTGCAGCGCATAGTATTTCAGAATTAAATCTCTTCTTGTATTTGCGAATCTCAGGTGTATCACTCTGTGGCCTTGTGTTTGTGGGATTAACATTAACAACTGACCCTTTCCTTGTGGGATCCTGCCTCATAGCATCTGGCCTCAGCGCTTCACTGGAAAATCCCACTAAAATAAAATTAGTATTTTTAAGGTTAGCTTCCAGTGTGCGCATGTATGTACCTGAAAGATATAAGCAACCACATGTTCAATGATAAAAAACCTCATCATTTCACTTCTTGTAACACTGCACACAGCAAGCAGGGTGGAGAGGCAGACAGCACTACAAGGTGAGGGGAAAACACAAGGTCTGTGTATATTCACACTGTTACCACAGACAATCCAGAAGGCTTACATTAGGGAGTTCTGACAGTTGGTTAACAGGGGTGGGTATATAATCTGTGACTACGGCTGTAGGACACAGATAGATATGACCCACAAATTTAGCATGCTGGAATCCTATCTATATGTTCAGGTTAAAAAAAACAAATACATAAAAAATAAAAAAGGAGACTAAATTCTGCATGCAGTGATGTATCAAACCTTTATTGAAAATGTGGCCACCAATGCACGGGATGTAGAAATGAAGGTTAGATTCAGTTTTATCATTCCATTGTCAACAACACCACAGATGAAATAAGCATTTGGTCACTGACCAATGACCGCCCAGAAGTCGGAAAATTAAAGATTACAGAATATGTAAACTTAAAAGCTCTTTCGATGATGGGCACGCAACGAGTCACAGCAACAAGTTTCCTTCAATACATTGCCAGTCTATGCTGAGGTGACATAAGTTAGTTTTCAGCAGGCTTGCTATGCTAGGTGAATACTTCTCGCCTATCTAGGTTTGGTAGGTTCATGTGCATTATAAAGTTGTTAGAAGCAGGGATGCTGTTAGCCCGGAGCACAAGAAACATATACCCACAAAATGAGAGCATTGCAAAAGTACATATTTTATAGAGAATTGTGGTCTTAAGAAACTAGGCTACTATAGACTTCACTAAGTCCGTAGGAAGAATTTGAGTTCAAATACTACAGTCAAATCAGAAACTGAATGCACTTAAATCGTTCAATTGTGTAAAATTAAGACTCAGGAAGTGCTAATATCACCTGTGCTACTTCCATGAGAGTACCTACCCACTGATGTAACGGTTGTTCCACTGGACGGAGAAATCTGGAGTAATCGAGGATCGATAAAAGGTGTAAATGAGGAGGAAGATTTGTGTTTCTGAAGAGTGTTACTAGCGGACTGGGTCTGCAAGGAAAAATAAAAGAGCGTCAAAACAGTAAAAAAAAATACTGAACACACATAAAATGTGAGATGGGGAACAGAAGGCAGAACATTTAAAAGTATAAAGGAAACTACCTTCCTGCTGCGGTGTTCTAGTATAACTAAGTGGAGTGTTGTCCAAATATCACATAGTATTAGAAAATAATGTAAGCTGGCAAAAAAAAGAAATGGACTGGAGACTGATGAATGTGCAGAAAAATCGGATTTAAAAGTCAAAATGATTTTCTCTGCCAATTGAGGCTACTTTCACACTGGCGTTTCTGGGTCTGCTTGTGAGATCCGTTTAAGGGCTCTCACAAGTGGCCCCAAACGGATCAGTTCAGCCCCAATGCATTCTGAATGGATAAGGATCCGCTCAGAAGGCATCAGTTTGGCCGCGTTCGGTCACTGTTCCGCTTTGGATGTGGACACCAAAACGCTGCTTGCAGCATTCTGGTGTCCACCTGACGATGCACAGCCAAACGGATCCTTCCGGAAACACAATTCAAGTCAACGAGGACCGATCTGTTTGTACTGGCTCCGCTTTGAGATGTATCCATTTCAAAACGTTCAGGTCTCTGCGCATGCCCAGTAATTTTCTTTCCCTCCCAGCATCGTCGGCCATCTTGGAGGAGCGACTCGGTGAACACTGGTAAGTATTGGAAGTTTGTCTGTTTTCTGTCTTTATCCTGTTCTATTTATCCATCTATTACTGGGGGGGGGGGGGCAGCTGGCACTGGGGGAGCTGCTGGCACTGGTGGGGGCAGCTGCTGGCACTGGTGGGGGGCAGCTGCTGGCACTGGTGGGATACATTTTTTGTTTATTTTTTCATTAGCTTCGTCCAAAAATTAAAGAGAAAGTTATGTGGTGGGCAAGCACCAATTTATCTTCTATAAAGTACATAAAAAAAAAAAATATGCTGGGTGATATCTCTGTAAACGGTGCTCGAAACATGTTCTTATAATGTTATCTGCATTTTGTCTGGTATTATGTCGCGTACAGATGTCTTCACCTTAACAAGTTGATCTGAGACACCCACCCAGACGGCGCCGTCGTATTCAGAGACCGGTAAGTATAAAGTCAACGCTTGGAGTTTATACTGTTTGATTCGTTGCATTAATCAGTATGTCTGTGAAGGTTCTCATTTATCCAGGTCATGGTATATATCTGTAAAGAATAAATCCATCTACAGTACGTCCAGTTGCCTTGATTTATTCTTTACAGATATTAGTCAGTATGTGCTTTTATTCTAGCCTTTTTCATTATCATCTGCCGACTATCCAGCTGTGGCCGGCTCACCAGTGGTGGCCTCGCAGTCATCCAGGTGTGTGTGTGTGTGTGTGTGTGTATATATATATTTAGTTATTTAAATACATCATGGTTAAACTATTTTTTGTTTCAGCAACCTGCACCTAGAGCCACCAGCCAGGATCCCCCAGTTGCCTCCAGAGTTCGTGGGAGTGTCCGTGGCGGTCGCAGATGTGTAATTAGCATTTTGTTTTCAGTTCATTTGACATTTCTTTTTCTTTCAGGGTTCCAGGGGTTCCACCAGAGAAGATGAGGAGTTCGTTGTCCTGCACGTTGATAACGAGCTCCTCGTCCAACTGGTGGAGGCGCGTCCAACTTTATGGGACCACTCAGACCGCCACCACGCTGATCATCATCGCACCCAGCGGCTCTGGAGGGACATATGTTCAGATCTTTTTGAGACCTGGGGGGATCTAAATGCGGCGGCTCAAAAGAAACATGGTAAATACAGCAATATTGTTGTTAACCTTACATCATGCAAATTATTATTTTTATGTTTTTTTCAACAGTCAAACAGGTTACCACGCAGTGGCGATCTATCCAGGACCGCTTTAGGAGGGTCTATAACAAGGAAGTTAAGGCCCCGAGTGGCTCCGGAGCAACCTCAGGGCCTACATACATGTATACGGCGGCCCTGGGGTTCCTACGACGTATAATGGCACCCGAAGGTAATTTTTTTTAAGGACTGTAAAAAGCATTTATTTTAAGGGGCTGTCTGAGACAGCGGAGCGTTTAGCTCCCCTGTTTTGGCCAGCCCCCTACAGTCAGAGGGATAACTGTTCTCTCAATCTGAGTCTAGGGGCCTGTCTGGCGTTTGGCTTCCCTGTTTTGGCCAGCCCCCTATTGTATAAGGTAGCCATAGCATAGAACATGGATGCTGTATTTAAAGGACAATTCTTTACTTTCCTTTGTTTTTTCCTACAGAAGTGCCAGCAGCACTCGGGAGCCTGAACAACCTCCTGAGGCGGAACCGGAACGGATCGCCACTGCCAGCCCTCCTGTCCCTCAGGCATCGGCTCAGGACAAACCGGGTCCCCTACCAGATCCCTCCGCTCAACAGAGGCTCTTAGGTTTCCGGACAAATTTGAGAGCCCTTGTGAGCAGGCAGAGATCCAGTAGGACCAGTCGAAATGATTATGTGGACCTTTCAGAGGTAGTTTCCGACGCTCTGGAAAGTTTTGCCGAACATCAGAAGGTATTTAGTGCAGACTTGATTCGCCGCTGAGAGGGGGCGGAGTTGTGATTCAACGCAGCTTTAACTACCATTGTGGGCTAAGTATAATCAATTTGATGGACTCAATGACGCCTGAGCAGTTGCACAAGTTTAAGATCATGCTAGAGAATGGGTCATGGGAAATTATGCACCGCCCCCAACCCCGACTCTCACCCCCCCCATCCCACATCAGTAGACATTACCGCCAACCTTCGCATTCCACCCCCTGAGCATGTGTTCCCTTTTGTCTCGTATTTTACTTCTCCTCCCCACTATTTTTCTCCCCCTTCGGTCCAAACTCCCTCCGCCTCTACACATGCTCGCGTCCTCTCCTCCTCCTCAGACCCTTCCATTCTCCCCACCCCACAATTTCACCCTGCATCCTTTCCTGTGGCCAGTAGTTTTATCGCAGATAATCTACAGGACGGGGGGCTACCATTGCCAGCCCCAGACCACCTACCCTGTGACAATCCACCTCCCCTCAAAATTTTGCACATTTTTAAATTTTATATATATATATATATATATATATATATATATATATAATTAAAACTACCATAGGCTTACTACTGTGCGTTTATTATAACACCCTTGGTAGTTTTTTTATTTTTTTTTTCAAAACAGCACTAGTGCCAAAGGTGGCTGAACCATGAACATGACCATCAATAATGAGCTATCCTTTGGCTCTTTATTGAACTTAAATGCTTGTTCATTGTTCAATCTTGTGCCCTTTCATATAAGCCCTTGTGGGAGTCACGGTCCATCAGTATCATCATGAATTCATTATTAAATTGTAATTTTACAGTTTGATTAATGATTTCCCAATGATGCTCTGACATAACTAGTCTGATTAGCACAAGGGACATACTGCTGTTAAGACCTCTTGCACACGACTGTATGTCCTCCGAGACATACGGTCCATGAGTGGGCCATATGTCCTGTAGTGGCATTGATCGTGTGCAAGGGAGTACACAGCATTATAGTTTACAATGATGCTGTACAAGTCGGGCTGCCCGCGGGGCTATTGTATAGCACTAATAGATTGAGCAGCACAACATGGACAGCATCATGATGCTATGTACTCCCATATGCACGATCAATGGCGCTTCAGGACATATGGCCCACTAACAAACACTATACATCTTTTAGTGCATATAGTCGTTTACAAGAGTCCGAAAGGTGTGGTCCGTGACCAGAGCTGAAACCGGACCGACTTAGAATTTCAACCAGTCGGCCCCCAAGAGATTAGCAACGGAGCATTTAAAAATGCGTCAAAGGTAATGACAACCCTGGGGATCTGAATACATAAAGTTGGGGGGACACTTTGAAACGCTACTCAATACAAAACGGATCCGCTAAAAGGGTGCAAAAACACAACCGCACGTGACAAACTGATCCGCATTACAGACGGATCCGTTTGTACAGATCAGTCAGAATGGCTTCCGATCGTCTCCGTTTAGTCATTTTATTGACTGAAACGCATTTGAGATGGATCCAACTGATCTGTAAAATGCCAGTGTGAAAGTAGCCTTAAAGAGGTGGAGATAAGAGTCATCACATGTTGACTGTCCCAACACGCTACCACCGGACATACAATTATTCACAGGCTTGAATACACATGACAATAGCAGTACTATCCTATTATCTTGGTTAACTATTTTTATTTGTAAAGCTCATACATACAGGCAGAAGGTTTTGTACAAATGCATAAAGCAAATGGAAAGCTAACAAGAAGCAAAATGGGCAAAAGAATAAAAATTGCCAAAACCCTAATAGATATTAGCACACTTCCCAAAAAAACAAACAAAAAAAAACCCAGCTCCACAGAAAACAAACACACTTACAGAAGAGTATGTATCTGCTTACCATCACACACATTTACATGAATGAAGGGGACAGTGGGACTGAAGAAAGAAAATATGTGCGGTGATGTCAGATCTACTGTAGGTCTGCCTATTGTTAAAATGGGGTTTTGCTTCTTTAAGAAAACCTCTTTCCAAATGGCCATTCAAAGAGGCTGTCCCTTGACAAATGATTTTTTCCTATGTATAACCTGTAAGACAGGTAAAAAGTAGGATTGCTGGGGGTCTGAAATTCTGAGTATATGGGACCGTCTGAAGCAGCCAACGTAACTCATTTGGCTATTTGCGATTTCCATTTAATGATGGAAATAAAAATTTGATTGAGGAGAAAAGGTCATTTATTTGATGATAATCTAACTTTGCTAAGTTTTATCCACCAATTCCCAATCTCACTTCAAGCTGAACTATTTCTTCTCTACCGTTTCCCCAAGAATCCTTGCTGCTGGCATGTTCCAGGAAGGTACAGACAGGCTCTTATAAACCTAGGCTGGGAAACACTCAGCTAGGTAATCTAAAAAAAAAGGAGACGCCCTGAACTCTGAAGACAACATTGCTGCTGGCTATCCATGTTTACTTCAATGGGTAGAAACGAGTTATGTATTTGGAAAACTTCTTTCACACAGTCGAAGAATTGTCAGGCACTTGTGGGACATGCCCCAACTGGTAACACACAGTTGGATCTTTATTGCAGACTGCTAGTAATCCATTCATAAATTAGGAGGAATAACAGAATCCTTATTATTAGAACCCCACAGTTGTTGGTTTACTCTCTATATACATATCTTCTGAAGTTTTCATTCTCCAACCAATGTATTCAGAGTTTTCCTGAAAGAAGTTAACCACTGAACTTGGAGAGGACCTGTGACCTCTCCTGACATGTCCGGTTTAAGCAGTCACTTGCATCCCCTTTGTAATAACAATTATGCAGCATCTAATCTTATGACTGTGTTCTGCCATTCATTTATGAATCCTGCTACAAGTTATGATTGAATTACATATAGTCTGCAGTGAAGGTCAGATAGGTGTTACCAGTTTGGGGGGGGAGGTGTCCTTGCACAATATGAAACTGGCAGCACTGACCAGATAGTATCAAACTGTGCAGGACACCCCAACTGGTACCACCTATCTGGACCTTCACTGCAGACTATGAGTAACCCATTCATAACCTGTAGTAGAAATAATAAATAAATGACAGAACACCGAGCCACAAGAATAGATGCTCCAGAATTATTACAAGGGGGATGCAGGTAATTGCTAAAACAGACATGTGAGGAGCGGTGACAGGTCCTCTTTAATCTACAGAGTGGAATGTCAAATTGGTTATGCACACTCCACAACCAACCACCGAAACAGCACTCCCCTGAAAAGTGTTAGGAATCAGATACAGAGGACACACAAATATGATAACTGAACACACAGGAAGAATCATGTACATGTGAGGGAAAGTAGTGGATGACCAAGAACACAGAACACATTTTTACTGTGGTGTCGTTTCCCATGATCCTTTTATAGTGTCAATGTATATTTAATGAACAATAAGACATGCAGATGACAGTGCAACCCGTGAATAGAGTGGTGATGTTAAGGTGTGTATGGACTTATAATCTAGAGTGGCATTATTCAGAAGCACATGACCAGACTGTGTTACCATCCACTAAGGGAATTATGCCTCCTGATTTACAGCAGCCAGCTAGTGGCAGACATACCTCATTAGCAGTTAACTTGTCCTGGGGTGTCTGTGGGGACATGGTGGGTGTCGGTTGACTTGAGGATGGGGAAGAGGTGGTGGAGGAGGAATGGCTTTGCTGTAAGAGATCTGGCAAGAGGTGAATGCGCCCGGCAAAGCCATTGCTCTCAAGTTGATTGGCACGCTTTTTGTCAACTGTACTCTGTAGAAAAAACAGGCACACTTGTCTTCTTCAAGTGCTGCTAAAGTACATACTATCCCTGGACAATTCTAAAGGTTGGACTACAAAAAACTGATTGTGGGGGAGGCAGTTAGAGCTGTCAAGTAACTTCATGTCTTGAGGCCACAGTAAGGGTGAAGGGTTATTTTTCATTTGAACTTTTTGTCCAGTATAATTTTAAAGGAATGCAGTTGTCATGGCTGACATCTTAAAGATCTGCAAGGTTACCCTTGACCAAACTGCTGGACCACCAAGTATGAAGCAATGGATTCAATCTATAAACTTTGTATTTTCTGAAGCAAAAGCTATATATTGTGTCACACATTTTATACACCAATTAAAATGTTAGTGTTATAAATAAATCATTCTATTATTGTGTTATGGGGATTAACCCATTGTTTGCCTTAAACTTTAAGGGAAACATCCCTTCTCTGTGCTTATGGTCTTCAAAAGGGTCTGCACAGTCTTCTGGTTCAGAAAACCACTGGTTTATCAGAATATTAGGAGAGTGTCTGTGGCAGAACATGCAGGAAGCAGCAAATTAATGGGGCTTGATCTATGTATTGCACATGCAGAGAAGCAAAAGTTATCTGCCAAAAGGAATGGATGCTAACTGATGACACAAATGAGATGCAGGAAAATGAACAGCATGAATGGATGAGTAGGTTATGCTGTAGTTACTGGTTCCCTCATACCTGTCGGACGATTAAAGTGCCTTCTTTGGAAGGAGTCATGGCAGGCTCACTCTCAACATCATCATGGACAATCATTGTTTTTACAGACTCCGTTTCTCCATTACTCAAATTTAATGCAGACCTACACATTAAAATTGAAAGATAATGTATACAGAGAATTCTTAAAACCATTTTGACAAGAGAGCTCAGAAACAGTATTTTAGCTTTGAAAAGTCATACATAGCTCTGGCATCCTCTGGGCCGGAGGTTGATTCATCTGCGCCTTCTTGCTCGATGTCATCATCCTCCTCATCGGTGGTACCAGATTCTTCACTGGATGAAGAATAATCTGTTACTTTATGCAGAGGTCGCACATCTTCCACAGCACGAAGCTCCTTTGCCAAAGCAGTCAGGTCCTTTTCAAGAAAATATGAGTTGGGGACATGTGTAAAAAAAAAGCATAAAACACAAAAATCTGAATAAATTCTGAGGATATGCTCACATATGTGTTGGAGGCTGTGTCAAGAACCTTCCCCACAAATCTCACTATTTCTAATGGGAAGTAATTCTTCATCCCGTCAAAGCATGGACACCACAGGAGAACCCAACAGACTTCATTGTAAATAAGTGTGGCTTACTGGTCACCGCTGGTGTCCATCATTCGACAGATATGCCACTGTATCATGGTTTCAGTTTATGACAGAAATCATGACGCACACGTGAACAGAGCTTTACCATGACTAAAAGCACTTCCACCGGAAATTTAACCAAAATACAAAAGGTGCTGCTAATACAAACAATTAATGGATACAAATTATATATACATACATACATACACACAGCAATCATTTGACCACCCCCCAAGAATATGGAGTTTTTCTCTGAATCCATTTAACTCTTCAGACACCCTGCTATATACTAAACTGTAGCACAAACATGTCAAGACTACTGATATGAAACACAGGTCATCACACAGAAATGACACATCCAGACCACCGTGCCCCTAAAGAGCACTTAATCAAAAAATGCTATCTGCAGGCAGCATGTTATAGAGCAGGAGGAGCTGAGCAGATGGATATATAGTTGTGTGGATAACAATTCAGTAAAATGTGTCATTTATAAATTTAAAACTCTGCCATTTCTGATTTTAGTTGAACACGGGGAGGTGTTATCAGTAATTGAGTTATCTGTGTAAGTGAGTATACCCGAGGTGGACTTAAATTCAGAAAAGTATAAATTAAATTAAAGAGGAACTTTCACCAGGATACATGTATTGAAATAGTTATATTACCTTACAGTGCAGCCCCCAGTGATGTCATTTTTTTTTTCAAAGGACCCCCCCCCCCCCTTTCGTCCGCTGTGGTCCCCGTTTGTTTTGGCACCTCATATGCTAATGAGGCAATTTGGTTGAACTAGGCAGGGACTTCAATTTGTCCTGGGCATGGTTAAATACTCCCTGGAGCTCAAGTTCTCACAAGAATCGCAGCTCCTTCTCTTGCGAGAACTTGAGCTCCTTCTCCCTGGCTGAGAGCGGGGTGCTCTGATTGGATGCGCTCGCAGCCAGGGAGAAGATAACCACTCCCAGGACAAATTTAAGTCCCCATCTAGTTGAACCAAAGTGCCTCATTAGCATATGAGGAGCCAAAACAAACAGGGACCACAGCAGATGAAAGGGGGGGGGGTCCTTTAGGGGGAAAAAAAAAAAGGCGGTAAGACATCACTGGGGGTCGCACTGTAAGGTAATATAAGCCATTTCAATAAATGTATCTGGGTCCTCTTTAATTAATTACAGGTTTTGCTGAATCTTTCCCCAAAACACTATATATCAATCTGCTCAGCTCCTTCTCCTCTATAACATGCTGCCTGCAGATAGCATTGCATTGCATGATGTCAGCATCTCTTTAAGCAGAACTAAATCTGTCAATTATGCCACCTCCATTCCAGTGCAACATAGGGCTGCCATCACATTCCTGTGTCAGAAATGTTGATATGTATCACCTTATTTTTCTTCATATGTTTGCATCATTTTGAAGATATGGAGATATCAACCAAAGCTCAGCGTGCCTTGCAATTTACTAACAGATTTAAAAAAAACTTTACTATTAGATTCAACTTACCACTTCTCCCTGGATACCCACATTCAGATTAGAAAGCAATAAAAGAGAAACATAAAAGACAAAATGTTAGTGATAAGGAACATAGTCATGTTCTGAATTGAAACAGTATGCAAACATTCAAATACTAATGGAAACTTCCAAGTAAATTATAGAAAGGATTAGACTAATAAAGAATGAGACAAACTGAATGAAGGTTGTAAATACAATAACTTATTTAGGAGCATTTTCCAGTTTAACTGTTCACTGATCGTTTGTTGAAAAAAAAAATCTACCATGTGAGTTGTCTTGGTCGGTATGTGGTCATAATCTGACATTAGTCAGTTCTGGCAACTGATTATTTATGTCTGTACATGGTCATACATAGCTTATAAAGCTACCAAGAGATAAAAGGTTAGTGTCAGGCAGGCTGCAGCGGCAAAGGAACAGCCTGTCAAAGTTCATCGCCTCTGGCATAATCAGATACTACCAGAGCACTGCCAGGCCCCACTGTCTATAATGGAACCGGCCTGTTTCCGGCATTAGTGCCAATATTCAGCTAGACAAATGCAACTGCAAGCAGCAGGTTTTTGTCCAGCCGAATCCCAGCAATAATGCCAGATCCCCGCCGGGTCCCATTATGGTCAGGGAAAGGAAGCATTTGGCTATGCCAGATACGATGAACGCTGGCAGACTGTTCCTCTGCTGGAGCAGCCTGCTGCAACATTTTAGCGCTAGTGTAAAACTAGCCTATGTTGACCACAAGTGCTACAGGCAGTTTCCATCAGACGTTTTTAGTCATCTTTAAAGCAATATCACGATTTTGTCAGTGACCGCAGGTAATTCTGTACATATTTCCATTTCTATGTGTGTAATCTTACACTGAATACAAACACTTTCCATTTGCATGAAATAATACTGGATTTAATATGTACACTATACAGATGAGTAATATACTAACTACTGACACATAGGGGGGGAAAAAAAAACTGTGTGTTCTTACAGTAGGCTTGGTTGGTCTTCCAATTTCTTTCTTCTCATCAGGCTTCTTGGCTGTATTTTCGGGACGCTGAGATGGTGACCCTTCTGATTTTGAGGATGCTGGCAAGGAAAGAAACCTCTAGATAAGTTATACAAATATACTAAACAGGAAAATATAGGATACAGATGACCCACCAGATAAGACAGGTATATAGAGCCACAAAGCATGTAAGTGCTGACAATATCTTAGTAGAAAAGAAGACCTGAACCTACTTACATCGCATGCGGAAGCGTTCTCCAGAACCACTCTGTGATCCTGGATGGGAGCCTGCCTGGGAACCGGAATTACTGGATCCAGAAGAGCTGCCACTGCCTGGTCTGGGTACAAGTTTTTCCACCCTCTCCCAAAGCAACCTGGGCTCAATATTGCTGAATACAAAAACAAGCAGAACAATCTACTAAGCCAGAGATACATGCCATGGTATTCTTAATGTGTTTAGCAGATACGTGAAATGACTGTTAGACTCACTAGACCTACCTTGTGGAATTTCTCTGTCCAGTTTGGCTGTTCTGTTGTACACTGCCCTGGAGAGGAGAATCTCTTCGTGACAACACCGGGGATCTTGATGTTGTCCTTACAGGTACCTTTATATTAAGTAGAAATATAGAAAATGAAGCACACAAAGTGAGTCATCAACTATTTTAACACCAGTTCTCATAGAAAATGATTTAATCCAAAAACAATAGATTTAATTATAAGGTTTCCTACCAAACACAATAAATCTTTCATCCAGATTGCAAACAATGAACATTTATTCTGAACTGTTGCTTCAGTTTCTCAGCAGAGAGTTGATAACATGACTTGTTAACATGTGGGAAATGAAGCAACATAATGCAGTTACATGGATAAGAGCTGCAAAGTAGTATGTAGAGAAGCTGAATAAAGCAATAGCACAGGTGACATCTATAAAGAACAAAGCATATGCAGCCTGTGATATTAGAATAGTCTCTGGATCCTTTCATTATGATCCATACAGTTACCATATATTATGAATAGCAAGGACATGACTCACTTGAAAATGGTCCCGAAAAGGATGAATTAATTTTTACAAAACTGGTAGAAAATCAGGTCAGCAAATTTTACCAGATACAAGTGAGGTCTATTTAATAGCATAACTGAAGGTTAAATCATTTCATGCTTTAAGGCCAGATCTTTATTTTTCAGGTGTTTATTACTAAGGCCCAAACTGTCTAGGCACCAAAAATGCATGCGCAAAAACTAACCCAATGTATTGTGATAACATGGAGATAAACCACTTCACAAACGTGGCAAAATGTAGCCCTATGAAAAGAGGTCCATAGTCACTGATAGTAGCTACAAAACCCACCATTCTGTGCAAAAACATTGTAAATTGTGTCACGTGTTGACACTATAACCTGGCCCTATAAACACATGAACTGCTCATCTTACTGATTACTACATCTTACCCTTGGTGGCACCTCTTCACTGTCTGATCTAGCCCAAACCCTTTGGTTAGGCTCAGGTATGTCAGATTTAGGGTCAGAACTCTGACTTAGACCTTCATTGCGTGGGGGAGGGTGTGGGTCCTGAGAACGAAGATGGTGAGGTGCAAATTTGGGAGAAGGGTCACTGAAGGAATGGGATCGCGAGACAGGGGAAACATTGTTCTTGAGGGATGCCAGATGAGACCATTGGACCTTACAAGAAAACAAGACATAAAACATTTACATGGGGCACTGGCATCACTAACTTTTTTTTTAATTCCAATGGTGCAGAATTTAAAAAAAGCCAGACAATGACAAAAAAAACAAGATAAAGCAGGTTCCCTGACACAGCTATAAGGGACAAATAATAGCATGAATGAACTGTGGACTGGCAACAGGATGAATTGCTGTTAATGTGTTATTGAGCAAAAAAGATCATGCACAATCTGTCATTACAAGGGAGGTGCACTAAAAGAACAAAAAGAGTACAAATACTTACCTTGAATGCTATATACACGTTAAGGCCTCCACACAGAGGAAGGTGCCCCTCTGAGGCCACATATTCCCCTCTTCATGCAGTTTGGTTATACATACAGTTTAGGACCATACCGCACTTTGATTTTTCACAGAATGGGTATTTTTCCCCCTCACTTAACGAGGCACATGAAGGTTCAATAGGGCCTCAAACTACTATAAACACCATATTTAGGATCCATGTGATACAAATCCTGAAGACGGCAGTAGGGATGTTCAATAGACTATGAAAAGAAGGCAGCAATCTATTACTGGGGCCAAGCACCTTGTTATTTTAGAGAAAAATCACTGTAGATTGCAAGGTCAAATTTATTGGACACTGATGACAAATGCTTTTCATCCAACCTGAATATTTCTGGATATCTTTTGCACCTTGATGTGAACAGTGGTCACATATGCATGAATGAAAGGAGTGTTGTTCGTTACAATCTGCATGCACGGTGGGGAGCTGCAAAATTGCCCAATCTGCTTAATATTAGTAGGACGAGGGACTGATATAGGCTGCATCTGCTGAAGCCCGGAACACTTTTGCTATAGGTCGTAAAATTTCAAAATATTGGATAGAAAGTTCCCTGCTGTCCCTTTAGTTCATCCTAAATGCTTCAGTGAAAGGTCTTACATCTTATGGTTAAAATCCATTTTCATCTATCTCGCATTAAGTGTGAGAAAAGTCTTCTGCCCTAAAGGCACGTTACAACTCTAGGTGCAGTCCAGACCAGAAATGGCCATACAAGTGGATTCTCTGGCGTTTGCCATGGTCACAATATCGGAATCAGTTTTTCTCCATGCATTCTTTCCTGTGTACTGTGAGACTAAACAGGATTTCATCTCTCCAATGGCTAGTTTTCGCTAAAGATACAAACCAGAGAGGTGAGCAAAGTAGTAATGTTTCAGAAAATGGAAAACTAACATGGATTTAGGAGAGTTTCTAATTCTATCAGAGATGGCTCTATACTACTCTTCTGCTCTAAAGGTTCCCATATCCATTAGACTAAGGGTTCACTCAAATGACCGTATGTGTTTTACGATCTGCAAATTCCGGATCTGCAGAACGTGGATACTGGCCATGTGCGTTCCGCGGACAGCATTATTATAGAAATGCCTATTCTTGTCCGCAATTGTTCGTCATGTAGAATAGCAATGAACGACTGCTTTAGCCAATCAATGCCATCTTCTGAAAAGAAATAGAGCATGCTTGAAATTTGTAACTGATAGTTCGATGAAAGATTGTTTGTCTGTCGCCCCCGGTGTCACTGTTAATGTACGGCCAAATTGAACAATATGGACTAAAATGTGTATATGGCAGGGTCTGTGAAGCAATCGATCACCGGGCAATAGTTCGTTCAACAGTTGTTCAAATATCCATCTACTGCTTTTAGTTTTTTTTATCAAACTTGCACCTAGAATGCTGAGCTAAGATGCTGGGCTTTCCAAGATCTAAGGTCTATCCCTAATATGCTCACCATGTCAAGCTTTTAAGAACATGACATATCTCATTTGGAAATACTGTAAAAAAGAAGATTTCTATATAGTAAGTTTGTAAAGTTGAAAAAATACAGATGTCCATCCAAATTCAGCCTTTTATCCTGCAAAGTTGATTCAGATAAAAGTATAGAACAATTTCATGAGGTACAAGCAAATTTCTCTCCCCTTGAGAAAAAAAATACTTCTCAAATCGAAAACTGGCAACTAAAATGATTCTGTGAATCAATGACCCTTCTCCAGTAACTATAATCTGTAATACTATTACACTCTAGAAATACATGCAGGTTCCTCTAGAACTCTTTTAAAGAGTTCACCGCCACCATCACCTCATCTGGCAGAGAGTTCCATAGTCTCACTGCTCTTACAGTAAAGAAGCCCTTCTATGTTTGTGTAGAAACCTTCTTTCCTCTAGATGTTGAGGATGTCCCCTTGTTACGCTGACAGACTTAGGCAGGGGCGGATTGGCCATAGATCCTACAGGGAAATTTCCTGGTAGGATGATACCCAGGGGGTCTACTGAACTCTCCTTATGGTAGCCAGCCAGGTAAGTAATGATCTGTTGCTCTTAAAGTTAATTATTGATGGGGGTGTCAAGTATTTATGTACCTGAATGACGACCACAGATGCCCTCCTGATTCCTGGATTTCAATTGTATTGCCATCCTGCAGCAAGAGGAGTAGGAAGACAGAATGCACCATACAGGGGCAACTTCTGAGTAGGTATTTTGTGCTGCGGGGGCATTATTTTGTGCTGCACTGTGGTTTTTTATGCTGCTGGGGCAGTTTGTTGTGTTGAACTAAAGTATTTGGATCTGCTGGGGTGGTATTTTGCGCCGTAATGTGGTATTTGATGCCCTGCCTATTTGTGTTGCCCTGCCTTCTGTCAATCTGGACCCGCCAACGACATGGGGCCACTTTTATTTTATTTTTTCCAGGGCCACTTTATACCCAAGACCAGGGCCAGGGCCAGACTGGGAACTTAAACAGACCATGATAGAGATCTCTGTATTAATTATGTAAGAATCTCATGAGATCAGTTCTCTCTCCGCATGTCTCACAAAATCAAGAGGCCTTCCCTTCCACTGCTCGGTTTGATCCTCACTCCCTGTCCAAGCGTAATAACCTCAGCCTTCTAGCTAACTACAACATGGATCAGTAGGCAACCCCTGTATTCTCTGTAAAAGTCTTTTTGTTTCAAAGCTATAGAATGACACACAGCAAGGTGGCTCTCACTTCTGTCACTGTCCTGCAGGAACCATTAGCAAAGTATCACACTGCTCTATTTTGAGGGGATAATGCCAAGAACATTAGTGGTTTGCTTTCTAAAACGGCCTTTAAAGTGGCTCTAAAGCAGGGCTTCACGTTACATTTCTTGGCCACTCAAAGCCACTTAAAGAGAATCTTTAGCGACCTCTATATCAAACTGTTTGCATAGACACATACACAGCTGTGGTTCACCTGCTTAAAATGTTTTTATTTTGTTGATCAGAGGGTCCGTTCCTGAGTTATGACATTTTCTTACTATGCAAATTAGGCCTTTGGTACAATAAGGGTGTCACTGTTGCTCTCATTGCACCCAAGGTCAATAATTTTGGTGGACAGCCTCCCCCCCCCCCCACCCACCCCCTTCAACCATGCTGCCGTGGCGTTTGGGTGCAATATGAGCAATGGGACAGCCTCATTGCACCAAAGGCCTCATTTGCATATCAATAAAAAGTGTCATAACTCAAGAATTGAGCCTCAGATCAACAAAATAAAAACATTTTAAGCAGGTGTAGCTGTTGCTACATTTGAGTGCTCACAAAATAACAGCAGTGGAAAGATGTCAGATTACACACTAGAAACTATTACCATACCTGAGGCTCCACCGGCCTATGCATGGCAGGCTGAGAAGGCTCAGAATTCCCATTGGAAAATGACTCAGATCTTGAAGGCACTAAAGGCTCCAACACTCTCCCTGTTTGCTTTGACTGTGCTTCAGGAGAGCCTTGGGTAGCTTTCCTAAGGCGCTCTTCTGCCTGTACCAAAAGCAAGACATGCAAGGCATTAAAGAGGAGAATGTACAGATACAGTAGTATTCATTTATGTGATGCATTGTGACAAACTCAAGGAGTAAAATTCCAATGCCTTGGGGAGGTGTAATATTTATTATACTGCACATTTCTATCGACGAGTTACTGGTTTGCCTTTTGCACTAGTTAATAGCTATAATTGGCAAGAATGCACACAGCCAAAATTTACTAAAAGATGGACAATTTGTCTTCTAATGATGGTCGCCCAGGCACTCCAAAAAGCAAATATTTAAAATAATGTTGTCACGCAAGTGACTCAGGTACAATATAATATACATAGATAATTTATAAACAAATACAGGGTCCAGAGTTGAGTTTACCTCTCGCACACGTTCAGCCTGATCATAGTGGGCTTTAGACTCTGGGATATGATAACTTTGCTTGATTCTTTCTAGCTGTTGCATTTGGGGTTGTTGAGGTTGCGGCTGCTGTGGAGGTTGCGGTTGCTGCTGAGGTTGCTGCCTGTGATCATGTTGTAAAGACATAAGATACGCTTGTTCTTGCTGCAGTTGACGCTGCAGCCTCTCTGCCTGTCTGTGCTCCTCCATTTCTCGCCATCTGTATTCCTAAAATAAAAAAGTCAACGTATATAAAATATTACACAAAGACATGCCACGTAATAACACTGATCAGACCCCTCTTCCACACCAGATGTGATATTTAAAGTGACTGGTATTCTCCAAATCGCCATAAAGCTTTTTAATGCTTTCAAATTTTCATTAGACTGTAACCCATCATTTCATTAGAAACAAATGCCAATAGTGACTACAGAAAGTGTCCATGATACATTAAAGAACATGTCGGGCCTAAAAGACATTTACACAGAATACTATAGGCATTCACGTTAGCAGATTGATCCAAGGCACAAACAATCAGGGTGCTGGACAGAGCTTCTGATGTTTTTCATGAGCACAAACTTAATATGGATCATCCTTAGCTTTAGCTGAAAGTTTCTTGCATCAGGAGGGAACATTTTCTGACAGATTGTTACAAAGGAGTGCTCAGACTGTAATAAATGCCTGGTCTATGCTGCCAATACAATTGCAACTCTTATGGGAGAGGTTATTCCCACCATAGCAGAAAATCTAACTGCATCTACATAAGCTAATGTGGAAAGTAAATCCAAAGGCTACACAGACTTTTTTTTAACCCCTATGGCAATGGTGGTGAACCTATGGCACGAGTGCAGAGGCGACACTCAAAGCCCTCTCTGTGGGCATCCGCACCCTGGAAAAAGTCTATGGTGTACCAATATGCCCTAGACTTTTCCTGCCGATCATCAGCGCACGGCACGCTATGAACAGCACAGGCAGGCTGAATGTAGGCAGGTTATTATAGCTAAATGATTAAGTGCATGGAAGATATACTATATTTGATTGTAGTATTCAGGTTAAAGGGCTTCTGTCCTCCCACTAAAGTCCTTTTTTTTTGGGGGGGGGGGGGGGGGGGGGGGCTAGTTAAATTCCTTATACTGCGATATATGAAAATATAATGGTGTTACTTACTTTCCTTCAGCAGTTTTTTTATAGAAACAAAACTTTTATAATATGTAAATTAGGTCTCTACCAGCAAGTAGGGCGTCTACTTGCTGGTAGCCGCCGCAAAAAACCGCCCCCTCGTCGTGTTGATTGACAGGGCCAGCCGCGATCTCCTCCTCCGGTCGGCCCTGTCAGCTTTTCAAAAATCACGCGCCTGTGTTCATTCGGCACAGGCGCTCTGAGATGAGGAGGCGCGCCGGAGGAGGAGATCACGGCTGGCCCTGTCAATCAACACGACGAGGGGGCGTTTTTTTGCGGCGGCTACCAGAAAGTAGACGTCCTACTTGCTGGTAGAGACCTAATTTACATATTATAAAAGTTCGTTTTTATAAGAAACTGCTGAAGGAAAGTAAGTAACACCATTATATTTTCATATATCGCACTATAAGGAATTTAACTAGCCCCAAAAAAATTAATAAAATGACTTTAGTGGGGTGACAGAAGCCCTTTAAATTGTCATGTTGCCACTTTGTGATAAATAAGTGGGCTTAGGGTTGCAGTTTGGGTACTCGGTCTCTAAAAGGGTCGCCATCACTGCTATGGCATCGTAAATAATTTTGTTTCAGGTCTTTCCCCCCGTCTTCTGTCACAATCTTAAGCTTCTATTCACATGATGGCTATATGAGGGCTTGTTGTTATGCAGGACAAGTACTAGTTATTGGCACCATTTAATTTACCATATCACGTACTGAAAAACGAGAGAAAAAAAATTGTGGGGTAAAACTAAAAAAGCAAAAAACAATTCCACTTTTTTTTAATGGTCTGGACATTTTGAAATGCAGCAATATCAATTATGTTTGACTTTTATTGTTTATTTTATATGTAAAATTGGTAAAGGGGATGATGACCATGTAATACTCTCGCTTTTTTAAATTTTTATGTTTTTTCTAAAACTTTTTTTCTTTTATTTTTAGGCCCCTTGTGTGATTTGAATGTGCAATCATTCGATTGTTTGTTCCACAGACTGCAATAGTAAGTAATACTTTGCAACTTTAGGGTCACTGACTAATTGCTCAGATGCTGTGGTAACTACTGAGCACAGCATTTGAAGGTTTAAATGACCAGGATTAGAGTTATTGATGATGAACAAGTCCAACTTTGGACTGCAGCTACCATTCACTGGCACTACTAACCCAATAACTGAAAATTAGGACTTTTTCCTTTTGTGCGAGTGGTACACCTCTTTAGGATATGTTTACATGACAGCCTTTCAGTACCCCATAAAAATAAATCAATAGGGAAGACCGGCTGGCGTTTCTGCCATGGACTCCACGCCACCAAAAAGTTGTGTGAACATACCCTTAGGCTAGTTTCACCCTAGCGTTCAGACATCTGGCAGAGGCCGGAACAGCCTGTCGGAGCCCTCTGGTTCAGGCATTGCTGGACAGCGCCTGAATGCCAGCCAGCCCCATTAACTATAATGGAGACCGGCGGAGATCTGACGGCAAACCAGCAAATATGCTGAGAATTGGCTGGACAAATAACGCTGCACACAGTGTAAAACTAGCCTTACACTGACAAGTTGTGATCTTCACCCTTCATATTAGCCTGAATGGAAGTTGCATGACACCATGTCTGAAATGTGCAGCCATATTAATGCTGACCTTTAATAACTGAAAAAAAAAAAAAAAAAAAACCTATGTGCATTAATAATATGTGAGAACAATCAAATTATATATGTTATGAGTTCCCCCTCTTAATGCAACTTTACAAAGCAACGTCTGCCTCGAGGGATTACGTGTAGCTGTGCCTGTCAATCTAGGGTGCAGACATTAGGCTTCCCACACCAGCTAATTGTTTGTACAGCTGTGCCGAGACAAAGCTGACCCCCACAACCTGCTACAGCAATGGCATCAGATCACCAGTAAACTCTCACCAGTAACATGGCCTGCTCTTGAAGCAGCTGTTGTTGAAGGATTTCCAAGTGCCTCTGCTCCTCCTCCAGCTGTCGTCTGATATACTCCTGTCACACAAACATTTTGGAGGGTTCAGGTTGTTAACCTGAGCAGTGTGTAAAATGCACATGCACGGATGGCATTGCCAAATGCCAACTACATCAACTTAAAAAACATGAGGCACATATAAGAAAACATGACGATGAAAACATCCACACTGTGACAACAATGGAGACTTCAGTCAGTATTGCCATGTGAGAAAGTGCTCACGTTTCGACTGCTATGCAATTCTATTCCATGTAGTTATTTGCAGTACTTATGGAAACAAACAAAGTGGACATCTTGTACATTAAAATTCATTTAATCCAGCATTCAACTTCCACATGACTGTGGATTATTTTATCTAGAATGTCACAAGAATAAAGTAATGAGCTGAGAAAACCAGTAGGAACACATAACAGTACTATGTTCTGGTAGAATTTGTTTGTCTGTTTTCCGACAAGTTTTTTTAACTTTGCCTGCATTCTTGGAGATTTAGCTTGACATTTTTCTGAAACGGTGTAACAAGTCAGATCATATACTGCAGCATCTACTAGATTTCATTAAAAGGGTTTTCCGAGATTTAAATATTGATGACTTATCCTCTGGATAGGTCATCAGTATGTGATCGGTGGGCACTGGCGCTTCAGTGAGCACCGTGGCCTTCTCTGTGCTCACCAAGCACAGTGCCATACATAGCATAGCAGCTGTGCGTGGTACCTCAGCTCCGTTCACTTCTATGGCGCTGAGCTGTGCCTAGACCATGTGACCGCCGCTGCCTTCTCAATCAGCTGATGACCCATCCAGAGGATCGATCATCAGTACTTAAGTCTCACAAAACTTCTTCAATGCTAGATTATAGGCATGTTACTTTATCGTATCAAGACATTTTAAAATGAAATGCAATTATTCAAAAAGGACACTAAGTGGCACTCTCTCTAACTCAAACTTGTTAAAACAGGTTTACTGTTTAACTTGCAAAAATAAATAAAAATCTCACAAAGTCTACCCTCCATGTTTTACAATACATTATTTAGAATTGGGACGCACTACGGAAGAAAACCCTTTGCGAATGTAGCATGCCATTATACAGCTACGCTAGGGTCACATTAGCTTCAGAGGTCCTAGCAGGAGACTCCATCACAGATTCGGGCAAAGAAGGACATGCAGCAGTCAAGCAAAATGCCGATATCATGATGAAAACTTGATGGACCCATTATAGACAGTAGGATCCACATTGTGCAGCAACATTAGCATTATCCATCAAATGACGAATCCATGATACCAATTTCCTATTCCTAGACTGGAACTAAAAAAAAAAAAAACAATTCACGGCAGATGTGAGCCTAGCCCAATTTACAAACTTGAAGGTTTCTGGATGTTCTCAGTACTCGATGGTCAAGATAAAATTGTGATCTAGAGGGAAAAGGATTTTTACTAGTCTGGCAGAAATCTAATTAATTACTACAAATAGTTTGGAAGAGCTGATAACAGGGAATAGGTTGCAAACGTAGCTAAGATAAACTAGGTTTACTGTCCCATTAAAGGGAAACTTCTATCAGTAAGTGGTATTTATACCATATTCTTAGAAAACAAGTTTATTTAGAATTTTTGTCTGTTTATCTTTTCAATTCGGCCATGCTATGAAACTGAAAATTGAATACAAAATATTGTCATCTGTAGCAGTCAACACAAATGATGAGATCTCCGAAATTGATAGGCAATCCATTGCCTAGCTGACGCGAGTTCAAATGTAAGGAAATCCTCAAAAATTCGGACGTGCTGAACTGGGATAACGGTATGACAGCTCTGTTTTCATGAGATGACCACAGAAAACATGAAGTGACTTAAAAGATATTATAACCAGAAAACCATCCACCATTTTTTATTTTATTTTTTATTAAAAAAAGATATGTAGAATATTTACATACAGGTTGTTAATATGTGATAAAAAATTTATGGAAGTGTCCCTTTAAGTCAACTTGATTCACACTAAAGCCTTATCCATTAAAGGGGTTATCTGACTGTAACAGATGACCTAACCTCTGGATAGGTCATCACATCAGCATCTGATCTGACCTCACTGACCTAGGGTAAGCAGTGCTCACATTAGCACGGAGACCTTCTCAAACAGCTGATCGGCAGGGGTCCTAGGTGTTAGACCCCCACTGATAAGATGCTACAAGATTCTGCAAACAGTCAGATCAGCCATTTAATAGAGTTTAGTGTGAATAGAGTTGATTTAAAAGGGACTAGGGATGAGCGAATCAACTTCGGATGAAACATCCGAAGTCAATTCACATAAATCTTAATTTGAATACTGTACGGAGCGAGCGATCCGTACAGTATTAGAATGTATTGGCTCCTATGAGCCAAAGTTAAGACTTCGCATAATAACTTCATAGATTAATTTCTATTGTAAAAAAACATTTCCCCCAACTCAGGTTCGGTTCCAAGGTTCCACTCGGAACCGAACCAGAGTTCGGGAAATAGTTTTTTTTACAATAGAAATTAATTTATGACTTTATTATGCGAAGTCTCACGAGACTTCGCAAAGTAATAACTTTAGCTCATAGGAGCCAATACATTCTAATACTTACGGAGCGCTCATTCCATACAGTATTCAAACAAAGTTTTATGCGAATAGACTTTAGATGTTTCACTTCCTGTCAAGTTCAGCTATACCCTCCAAACTCTCCCCAGACTGCGGATGTTTAGGAAATACAAAGTGGGCATGTTGGAATTCAGCTTTCCAATCCTTTTATTCACCAAAAATCTTCCTTTTCTACTCATTCACTAAATATGCATGCTCGGCCATATGTATGGGAGGATCGGAAGAGTTAGCTGTCGGCTGGATAAGAGGACATTTATTTCAGGAGTATGGCCAGCTACACACATAAATACATTAAGTTTACCTGTTCTCTCTCCACCCGTCTTTTCTCTTCTTCAGCTCTTCTACGTTCCTCTTCTTCCTTACGTCTTCGTTCCATCTCTTCCATTCTTTTTTTCTCTTCCTGCTCTCTTCTTCTTTGTTCTCTTTCTTGTTGTCGCCGAGCTTCACGTTCTCTTCTCTGCTGCTACTCGAAAGAGTTAAATAAAAATAAAAAAAAGTTTATAAAATTAGCCTGGAATTACCTAGCCTACACATTGTCACTGTACTAAACATATACAACTGTGTGGACTGAAGGAGCCAGATGCACAACATAATACATTCATTTCAGACTTTGTTTGCTTAGCTCAATGTTGGACTGTGTGATTCAATCATTGTGAAAGCATAATCAGCTTGTTCTAGAAAATTATACTGATGCTATACTGTCTCAGTGTCAATTAAAAGAAATCAGAAGCAATTTGTTAAATTAGTTGTCCAAAACAATAAAAATCAAGCCCTGCAATAGCTTAAAATAAAAAGAAATTATCTTATACCCCACTTTTTTCTTCAGCATCGCTCTTCCGCTGCTTGTTTACCAACTGCAGCGGGGACAAGCCAGTATACGAAAAGTGCTCGCTGAAGCCAATCACTGTCCTCAGTGGCCAAACCCTGAGGAAAGTGTTTGGTTGTAGTGGTGATATTTTGAAACCTGCATGACACTGACACTGTAACACAGTGTGCACAGTGACAAGCATGAGCTCATCTCAGAGAAAGGCATCACAATCTCTGTAAGTATAACACTAACTATAGCCATCTTTCCTTAATACGTGGTCGCAGGGTAGTGAAACATTACCATGGCAGTTGGGTCTAGGAAAGGCATCCATGCCTGCCATAAGTTTCTGCCAGAATCATGGCCCAAAACACAAAACATTGTACTAGTGACAGGCTATAATGCTTTGGAATACTATGTAATCGAAAACTATACAAATGATCAATCAATACATAAAGCCACCCCAGTGGGGTGAAACCCCCCCCCCCCCAAAAACTATTAAAATGATATTTGATTAGTTTAATTAAAAGAAAAAGACCGCCTCACCAAAGGAAATAAAAAAATTCTCGTTAAACAAAAATGTAATGGTTAAAAAGGTTATGTAATGGTTTCTCCAGGAATAATTTAAAAACCCTGTTCTGAAACGTGTACAGGACTGGTTGCCTCCACTGGCAAAGCTGCTTAGGCACTTGCATATACCAGATATTGGTGAGTTTTCCTGCCAGGCTGCTTAACCACGATGGTAAAGCGTAGACAGAATCACCTATAATGCACACATTCTAGGAAAGGTTGCTGGAAGCCATTTTGAATAATTATATTCAACTATAAAAAACAAAAAAACTATTTGGTACCATTATGATTGTAACAGCCTGCAAGTTAAATAAAGCTTTTTATTTATACCGCAAAATGCATAATTTTTTTTCCATTGCCATTATACATACCTTAAAATTGTAAACTATAAAAACTACAGCTATCCCGCAAAAAAACAAGCCCTCATATAGCTACGTTGTTATGGCTATGGCAATGTGGCATCTGAAAAATAACTTTTTTTTTTGCCTAAGTACTAAAATGTGTAATATATATATATATATATATATATATATATATATAGTGCCTTGCAAAAGCCTTAATGTCAATGTTTTGTTAATCTGAATTTTATGGGATGATCAGAACACAATAGTCTAAGTTGGTGAAGTAAAATGAGAAAAATATATACGGTAAATAAAAAACAATTTTTTAGAAATAGAAAACAGAAAATTGGCATGTGCGCATGTATTTACCCTCTGTTAGGAAACCCATAAAAAGCTCTGGTGCAACCAATTACATTCAGAAGTCACATAATTAGTGACATGATGTCCACCTGTGTGCAATCTAAGTGTCACATGATCTGTCATTACATATACAGTGAGAAACTGAAGTATTTGAACACCCTGCGATTTTACAAGTTCTCCCACTTAGAAATCATGGAGGGGTCTGAAATTCACATTGTAAAAAATGTATAAATCAGGAAATCACATTGTATGATTTTTAACAAATTTATTTGTCTTGCACTGCTGAACATAAGTATTTGAACACCTGAGAAACTGCAAGAATTCTGTCTCTCAAAGTCCACCTCTACTCCACTCATTAATCTAACTTGTATGAGCTCTTTAAAGACACCTGTCCACCCCACAATCAGTCCGACGCCAACTACCACCATGGGCAAGACCAAAGAGCTGTAAAAAGACACCAGAGACAAAATCGTGGACCTCCACAAGGCTGGAAAGGGCGACGGGGCAATTGCCAAGCAGCTAGGTTAAAATAGATCAACTGTTGGAGCAATTTTTAGAAAATGGAAGAGGCTAAAGACGACTGTCTGTCTCCCTTGGACTGGGGCTCCATGCAAGGTCTCACCTCGTGGGGTATCACTGGTGATGAGGTTAAAAAGGTTGAAAAAAAAACAGCCCAGAACTACAAAAGAGGAGCTGGTCAATGACATGAAGAGAGCTGGGACCACAGTTTCAAAGGTCACTGTCGGTAGAACACTAAACCATCATGGTTTCAAATCATGCTTTGCACAGAAGGTTCCCCTGCTCAAGTTATCACATGTCCAGGCCCGTCTGAAGTTTGCCAATGACCATCTGGATGATACAGAGGAGGCATGGGAGAAAGTCATGTGGTCAGATGAGACCAAAGTAGCACTTTTTGGTCTAAACTTCACTCGTCGTGTTTGGAGGAAAAATAAGGATTAGTTGCATCCCAAGAACACCATCCCTACTGTGAAGCATGAGGGTGGTAACATATGCTTTTGGGGGTGCTTTTCTGTGAAGGGGACAGGATGACTACACTGTATAAAAGGGGTTATCAGAGTTATTTTTTTGTTCTATGTTCCTAACTAAGCAAATGTAACAGCTTTCCAATTCACTCACTTTATCACCAGTGGCTGGTTTCTCAGATTTCACTGAGGGTCACATGACCTGTGATGTCAGCTTCTCTCCCTGCTCTGATAAAGTTCGTTTACAAGCCTGTAAACGAGACGTCACTGTGCTGGTCACGCCCCCCTTCACTGCCGTCTACTCTCTGCTGGGATTCTTAACCCCTTCAGCTGCACAGCTCTGCAGGCAGTGAAGAGACAATACATACTAGAGAGAGCATTGCACAAGAAGGTAGGGGGAAGATCCTGTGTGTATTAGCAGTGTCATTATACAGATGTGACATGTAGTCCTACACATACAACATGCTGCAGAGTCTCCCAGCAGTCAGACATGTCAATCAGGGCAGCACTTGTATTCACTCCCTTAGCAGTGTCATTATACAGCTGGGATTTGTAGTCCTACACATACAACATGCTGCAGAGTCTACCAGCAGGCAGACAGGTCACTCAAGGCAGCTCTTGTATTCACTCCCTTAGCAGAGCAGGGGGAGGGCCAGAGATTGTTTTTATTGCATGTAAACAAAGTGCCAGAAAAGAACCAGGGAAATGAGGAAATATATATTTTTTTTTTTGCATAAAACTTGCTTAGCTCAGTTACATATCAGATTTTCAGTGCTATATTTTGTTTTTTCATAACTTGGACAACCCATTTAAGGAGAGGATGAATGGGGCCATTTAGTGTGAGATTTTGAGCAACAACCTCCTTCCCTCAGTCAGAGCATTGAAGATGGGTCGTGGCTGGGTCTTCCAACATGACAACGACCTGAAGCACACAGCCAGGATAACCAAGGAGTGGCACCATAAGAAGCATATCAAGGTTCTGGAGTGGCCTAGCCAGTCTCCAGACCTAAATCCAATAGAACATCTTTGGAGGAAACTCTGTGTTGCTCAGCGACAGCCCAGAAACCTGACAGATCTACAGGAGATCTGTGTGGAGGAGTGGGCCAAAATCCCTGTTGCAGTGTGTGCAAACCTGGTCAAGAACTGCAGGAAACGTTTGACCTCTGTAATTGCAAACAAAGTCTTCTGTACCAAATATTAACACAGATTTTCTCAGGTGTTCAAATACTTGTTCAGCAGTGCAAGACAAATAAATTCTTTAAAAAACATACAATGTGATTTCCTTATTTTTTTTATTTTTATTCTGTCTCTCAGAGTGGGAATGCATCTACAATGTGAATTTCAGACCCCTCCATGATTTCTAAGTGGGAGAACTTGTTAAATCACAGGGTGTTCAAATACTTCTGTTCCTCACTGTAAACACCTTTTTTGAAAGGCCCCAGAGGCTGCAACACTTAAGCAAGAAGCATCACTAACCAAACACTGCCATGAAGACCAAGGAACTCTCCAAACAAGTAAGGGACAATGTTGTTGGGAAGTACAGATCAGGGTTCAGTTATAAACATGGCACAACAACAAACCTGCCAAGAGACGGCCGCCCACCAAAACTCACGGACCGGCAAGGAGGGCATTAATCAGAGAGGCAGCACGGAGACCTAAGGTAAGAGACTGGAGTATATGTACATAGGATGACAATAAGCCGTACACTCCATAGAGTTGGGCTTTATCGCAGAGTGGCCAGAAGGACAGCCATTACTTTTAGCTAAAAACAAAAAGGCATGTTGCGAGTTTGTGAAAAGGCATGTGGGAGGACTTCCAAAATGTATGGAGGAAGGTGCTCTGGTCTGATGAGGGTAAAATTGAACTTTTCGGCCAAAGAAAACGCTATGTCTGGCGCAAACCCAACAAATCACATCACCCAAAGAACTCCATAACCACAGTGAAACATGGTGGTGGCTGCATCATGCTGTGGGGATGTTTTTCAGCAGCGGGGACTGGGAAAACTGGTCAGAGTTGGGGGAAAGATGGATGGTGCTAAATACAGGGATATTCTTGAGCAAAACCTGTACCACCGTGATTTGAGGCTAGGGTGGAGGTTCACCTTCCAGCAGGACAATGGCCCCAAACACTGCTAAAGCAACACTGGAGTGGTTTAAGGGGAAACATGTAAATGTGTTGGAATGGCCTAGTCAAAGCCTAGATCTCAAATCAAATAGAAAATCCGAGGTCAGACTTAAAGATTGCTGTTCACAAGCACAAACCATCCAACTCCAGGAGCTGGAGCAGTTTTGCAATGAGGAATGGGCAAAAATCCCAGTGGCAATGCTCATAGAGACTTATCCAAAGCGACTTGGAGCTGTGATTGCTAAAAAAGGTGTCTCTACAAAGTACTGACTTAAAGGGATGAATAGTTATGCACATTGACTTTTTCAGTTATTTTGTCCTATTTGTTTCTTGCTTCACAATAAAAAAAAATAAAAAAAATCCTCAAAGTTGTGGGCATGTTCTGTAAATTAAATGATGCAAATCCTCAAACAATCCATGTTAAAGGGGTTCTGCACTTTGTTTTAACTGATAATCTATCCTAATCTATCCTCTTAGCCGTGCCCAGGCCAGTTGATAGTAGTCGTGACATCACTGGGCCAGCGCCGCTGCCTTCTCAAACAGCTGATCGGCCGGTCAGATGCTGATGAACTATCTAGAGGCATCTAGATCATCAGTTAAAACAAACCGCAGAACCCCTTTAATTCCAGGTTATGAGGCACCAAAATACAAAAAAAGTCAAGGGGGGTGAATAATTTTGCAAGGCAGGGTATATTATACACATATATATATATATATATATATATATATACATACACACACAGTTGCAAGAAAAAGTATGTGAATCCTTTGGAATGATATGGATTTCTGAACAAATTGGTCATAAATGTGATCTGATCTTCATCTAAATCACAATAGACAATCACAGTCTGCTTAAACTAATAACACACAACAAATTAAATGTTACCATGTTTTTATGGAACACACCATGTAAATATTCACAGTGCAGGTGGAAAAAGTATGTGAACCTCTAGACTAATGACATCTCCAAGAGCTAATTGGAGTGAGGTGTCAGCCAACTGGAGTCCAATCAATGAGATGAGATTGGAGGTGTTGGTTACAGCTGCCCTGCCCTATAAAAAACACACACCAGTTCTGGGTTTGCTTTTCACAAGAAGCATTGCCTGATGTGAATGATGCTTCGCACAAAAGAGCTCTCAGAAGACCTACGATTAAGAATTGTTGACTTGCATAAAGCTGGAAAGGGTTATAAAAGTATCTCCAAAAGCCTTGCTGTTCATCAGTCCACTGTAAGACAAATTGTCTATAAATGGAGAAAGTTCAGCACTGCTGCTACTCTCCCTAGGAGTGGCTGTCCTGTAAAGATGACTGCAAGAGCACAGCGCAGACTGCTCAATGAGGTGAAGAAAAATCCTAGAGTGTCAGCTAAAGACTTACAAAAGTCTCTGGGATATGCTAACATCCCTGTTAGCGAATCTATGATACGTAAAACACTAAACAAGAATGGATTTCATGGGAGGATACCACAGAGGAAGCCACTGCTGTGCAAAAAAAAAAAAAAACATTGCTGCACGTTTACAGTTTGCACAAGAGCACCTGGATGTTCCACAGCAGTACTGGCAAAATATTCTGTGGACAGATGAAACCAAAGTTGAGTTGTTTGGAAGAAACACACAACACTATGTGTGGAGAAAAAGAGGCACAGCACACAAACATCAAAACCTCATGCCAACTGTGAATTATAGTGGTGGGAGCATCATGGTTTGGGGCTGCTTTGCTGTGTCAGGGCCTGGACGGATTGCTATCAAAGGAAAAATGAATTCCCAAGTTTATCAAGACATTTTGCAAGAGAACTTAAGGCCAGCAGTTGAAGCTCAACAGAAGATGGGTGTTGCAACAGGACAACGACCCAAAGCATAGAAGTAAATCAACAACATAATGGCTTAAACAGAAGAAAATACACCTTCTGGAGTGGCCAAGTCAGAGTCCTGACCTCAACCCGATTGAGATGCTGTGGCATGACCTTGAGAAAGCCATTCACACCAGACATCCCAAGAATATTGCTGAACTGAAACAGTTCTGTAAAGAGGAATAGTTAAGAATTACTCCTGAACGTTGTGCACGTCTGATCTACAACTACAGGAAACGTTTGGTTGAAGTTATTGCTGCCAAAGGAGGTTCAACCAGTTATTAAATCCAAGGGTTCACATACTTTTTCCACCTGCACTGTGAATGTTTACATGGTGTGTTCAATAAAAACATGGCAACATTAAATTATTTGTGTGTTATTAGTTTAAACAGACTGTGATTGTCTATTGTTGTGACTTAGATGAAGATCAGATCACATTTTATGACCAATTTGTGCAGAAATCTATATCATTCCAAAGGGTTCACATACTTTCTCTTGAAACTGTATATACACACACACACTATATGTTTCATATTGCCATATTTGTATGTACTGAACACTAGAATAAATCTATTTTTGGGGCACAGGAAAGAAGAAAAGAAAAGAAAAAGAAAAAAGAAATAAAGTTTCTGGACAGTCCAGTGTGCTTCAAAGAGGGCCACTCACAACTAAATACAATGCAATTTGAAAGCAGCAAGTTAGAGCAGGAGAAGCTTGTGGAATTTGACTGTTGCAGCCAATCACTGGCCTCAGCAGTGATGCTTGGACATATGGCAAGTGACCACTGAGGCTAGTGACCCGGCCCATTGATTACTTAACTTATGAAATCACTAGTAGTATGGCCAGCTTTCTTCTCTAATAGAAGAATCTAATACAAATAATAGGCAAGTGAGGAGAAAGGTAAATAGGGAATGGTTTGTTTTAATGTACAAAAATATTTCAAGGTTGTGTACAGGTTTAGAAAAACATGGCTGGAAACATTGCCAAATCTATCCATGATTTGTGACTGGTATAGCTCTGCTTTGTAAAAGTGAATAGGGCCGAGCTGTAATACCACACACAACCTGTGGGCTGTTGTGGCACGGTTTCAGAACAAAACGGCTACGTTTTTCGAAATTTTTCCAATCTTTATAAAATCAAAGTAAAGAATTCAGCATTGCCTTAAGTGTTTATGATCCACGACACCAAATTCCTGTCTTGCTTTATCAGTAAGAACTTTACTAGTATTATATGCTTTAACCTTGGCATAGGAGGCGGCAAGAGAAAATGTAGTGACCCCAAGCATCAAGACGAAGAGGCGCCATAGTAACCTCACACCATACAGCTCAGCTTATTAGATTAGGAAAACAGACAGCATGGTAGCGATGATAATGAGAGTGGGGATGGTAATGCTACCTATATAAAATTATGCAATACAGAGATTCAAATATGTATGTTGTCTAGATGGAGATATTACTTTCTATTTTAACTTGGAATACAACTGATGATTGTCCAAGAATCCCAAGCTGTGTCACAATGAACACTCGGCTGATTTTGTACCTCTTCGAGTCGCCTCCTTTGCTCTTTTTGTTGTTCTATGCGCTTCTGTCTCTCTGCCAGTAGTTGTCTCTTGTACTCCTCCTGTTCTCTGAGCTGCTGCTCCTGCAGCAGCTGCTGCCTTCGTAATGCCTCAGAACGCTCCTTGTTCTCTTGCTGCAGTCTCAGGAAATCACGTCGAAGGGTGGATTCCCCAGGCACATTAACAATTGAGCTAAAGGAATATAGATACATTTGGACATAAGTAAAACGGACAGCATTTTAAAGGGATTCTGTCACCACTTTTTACCCTATAGAGATGCTGACATGCACGGCTAGATCGCCGCTAGCATGTCCGCAATATACCTGTCCCATAGCTCTGTGTGGTTTTATTGAGTGTAAAAAAAGATACACATATGGAATTATTCCGCATGCCCCCCTGTTAAGGAGCCCAGCACCGCCTGTATCCACGAATCTCCTTCTTGCTCAGTCAGATCGCCGTAATCTCACAGTGCGCGAGCTCGCGCATGCTGAGTTCCTTCCCTGAGGGTCATGCCAGAACAGGGAAGGAACACTATGCCGGCAATGCACATCGCGAGATTACGGCGATCTGACTTTGTGAGAAAGGAGGAGATTCCTGAATACAGGCGGTAAACTTTTGGTCTGTACTGATAGAGATATATATAGAGATAGAGATATATATATATATATATATATATATATATATATATAGATATATATATAGATATATATATACACACAGTACAGACCAAAAGTTTGGACACACCTTCTCATTCTAAGAGTTTTCTTTATTTTCATGACTATGAAAATTGTAGATTCACACTGAAGGCATCAAAACTATGAATTAACACATGGAATTATATACTTATCAAAAAAGTGTGAAACAACTGAAAATAATGTCATATTCTAGGTTCTTCAAAGTAGCCACCTTTTGCTTTGATTACTTCTTTGCACACTCTTGGCATTCTCTTGATAAGCTTCAAGAGGTAGTCACCTGAAATGGTCTTCCAACAGTCTTGAAGGAGTTCCCAGAGATGCTTAGCACTTTTTGGACCTTTTGCCTTCACTCTGCGGTCCAGCTCACCCCAAACCATCTCAATTGGGTTCAGGTCCGGTGACTGTGGAGGCCAGGTAATCTGGCGCAGCAACCCATCACTCTCCTTCATGGTCAAATAGCCCTTACACAGCCTGGAGGTGTGTTTGGGGTCATTGTCCTGTTGAAAAATAAATGATGGCCCAACTAAATGCAAACCGGATGGAATAGCATGTCGCTGCAAGATGCTGTGGTAGCCATGCTGGTTCAGTATGCCTTCAATTTTTAATAAATTCCCAACAGTGTCACCAGCAAAGCACCCCCACACCATGACACCTCCTCCTCCATGCTTCACGGTGGGAACCAGGCATCTAGAGTCCATCCGTTCACCTTTTCTGCGTCGCACAAAGACACGGTGGTTGGAACCAAAGATCTCAAATTTGGACTCATCAGACCAAAGCACAGATTTCCACTGGTCTAATGTCCATTCCTTGTGTTCTTTTGCCCAAACAAGTCTCTTCTGCTTGTTGCCTGTCCTTAGCAGTGGTTTCCTAGCAGATATTCTACCATGAAGGCCTGATTTACAGTCTCCTCTTAACAGTTGTTCTAGAGATGTGTCTGCTGCTAGAACTCTGTGTGGCATTAACCTGGTCTCTAATCTGAGCTGCTGTTAACCTGCGATTTCTAAGGCTTGTGACTCGGATGAACTTATCCTCCGCAGCAGAGGTGACTCTTGGTCTTCCTTTCCTGGGGCAGTCCGCATGTGAGCCAGTTTCTTTGTAGCGCTTGATGGTTTTTGTGACTGCACTTGGGGACACTTTCAAAGTTTTCCCAATTTTTCGGACTGACTGACCTTCATTTCTTAAAGTACCGTAATAATGGCCACTAGTTTTTCTTTACTTAGCTGCTTTTTTCTTGCCATAATACAAATTCTAACAGTCTATTCAGTAGGACTATCAGCTGTGTATCCACCTGACTTCTCCACAAGGCAACTGATGGTCCCAACCCCATTTATAAGGCAAGAAATCCCACTTATTAAACCTGACAGGGCACACCTATGAAGTGAAAACCATTTCAGTTGACTACCTCTTGAAGCTCAACAAGAAAATGCCAAGAGTGTGCAAAGCAGTAATAAAAAGCAAAAAGGTGGCTACTTTGAAGAACCTAGAATATGACATATTTTCAGTTGTTTCACACTTTTTTGTTATGTATATAATTCCACATGTGTATCTTTTTTTTACACTCAATAAAACCACTCCGAGATATAGGACAGGTATATTGCGGACACAATAGCGGCGATCTAGCTGTGCATTTCCGCATCTCTATAGGGTAAAAAGAGGTGACAGAATCCCATAAAAGCCATCCTCTAAATAGTTCCCTGTGGAGAAGTTCATTCCTCACAACATGCGTTAAACAAAGGTTTACTAATATCCAAGACAAGAATACTCTACACGTATAAAAATAGGGTTGCCAATTTACAATACTACAAGCAAATTTGTTTAATTGAAAATGGAGATACATTAAAAATACTCAGAGAATGTTTCACAACAGCTCAATCACCATAGCAAACTAGCGAGTACAACGTGAAATACCTCGGCTCTCCTTCCTGCTCAGGCACTTCCTCTTCCTCCTCTTCACTTCCACTGTATTCATACTCTGTTTCATCTTATGGGGGGGAAAAGAAAAGAAAAAAAGCATTACCAAAGGCAGGTTTGACATTAGAAGCCCATATACAAAATCTATACAATGCACTGCTCTAGAGAATATGAAACACTACATTTTATATTCTGAAAAGAAAGGGAATCATCGTGGATATAAAGTCTGCTATCCGCGAAGATTTATATTTCTGTCCGTAACTATTACTCATCTTAGTATGGTACAGTGGATATATTGTAATTCATGGCTGAGGTCAGCGGCTTCATAGCACTGAAAAACGACAACCACTATGTTCACTTATTCTACTCAGGCACATAAAAATCATGCGTGTCGCATGTTCTTATGATTCCTTGTAGTCCTACAGAATAGTGCTAACGTGCTACAAAGAGTCTGTGCTGCCCCACCACCACAAAGATACAGTAACGTCAGCCAAATGTGCTTATGTCATATGTATGCACAATCTGAAGTCCGAACTGACAAAATAAGAAAATCAAACAAAGTGCAACATATGACAGAAATTACAGTGGAGATTCCATAAGCCATTTTCAGCCCGGACTTCACAGCAATATAAAGGGATTGTCCGTGTTCAGTTCAAACCTCTAGTTTCACCCAGGCAGCCCCCCTGACTTGCGCATCGGGGCAGTTCATGCTCCGATGCTCTCCTTTGCGCTGCGCTGAAACGCGCAGGACAAAGGCTCTTTTGTTTAGAATAACACACTGTCTAGCGGAGGCCTCCGCCGGGCAGTGTGTTCGGTGACGTCACCAGCTCTGATGTGCGGGCTTTAGCGCTGTCCATAGCCATTTTACTGGCTAAAGCCCGAACATCAGTGCTGGTGACATCACAGGGCTCCCTGAGCAGCCGGAAGAAGAGGCTTCAGCGCTCCTGCAAGGGACCAGGTACATCGCTGAGTCTAAGAAAACTTCACTTACAGCAAAGAATTTCCTATAAGAAAACAGGGCTTGAGAAACAAGTGGAAAAGGTAGGAGGACATGCATGTGTGTTATATGTATGTCTGTCTTGTACTAATGTAACAAAGTCCTTAATACCGGACAACCCCATTAAGCATGGCATCTTGTTGTTGTGCTGTTGTGCTGTTTGTTGAAAGACTACAGTGTGAAGTAGCAGCTAGTGTTACCTACACATTAAATCATGCAGCCTGGCCATAGTGTTAACTCGCATAATAAACATTTATACCTGCTAGAAGGAAAATGAGCAAGTCAGATAACATGGGAAAAACAGGGTGCATCCAGGAGATGTGGTTTCTATAACACCATAATGTGAGGTGCAGAATGATAACAAGAATGATGAAACCATAAAGTTAAAGGTGTTGTCCGGTTTCTGATATTGATGACCTTTCCCTCAGGAACCCCGCGGATCAGCAGTTTGACGAGAACGTACCGTTTACTTGCTCGCCATCGACATCAGCAGCGAGCAGTCTAATTACAACTGTTCCCATTCACTTCAATGGGGTCGAGAACCTACACTTCTTCCCATTGAAGTGAATGGGACTGAGCAGTTGTAAGTACTCCTGCTTGCACCTGCAATGTCGATGCAGGTAAACAATCGAGAGAAAGCAGCTCTCGCATGAGCACTGCATGCTCTTCAAACAGCTGATCAGCGGGGGAGCAAGGAGTCGGACCCCTAGCCGATCTGATATAAATGACCTATCCTTAGGATAGGACATCAATATAGAAAACCAGCCAACTCCTTTAACCTATTAAGTGAGGTTAGAAGAGGTCTTCAGGGCTCAGAAATTTTTGGGCAAACAATTCTGGGGCATCTTGTGGCTCGTAACTTTAAGTCTTGTGCCATTCGATTGTTATTTGTCCTGGAAATTTATATATAAACTGACAACTGGGTGTTACCCATTGACATTCATTCACACGCTTCCAAGAGGAATAACAGAGAAACGGCCTGATGCATACTTATTTTAAAGGGAATGTTAGCAGACAGATCCTTTATCCTTTTTGTCAGCTGATCCAGATCCTTATACTAAACATGGAACCTTCAATATTAGCAATGCCATATTTATATGTGTTACTTTCTAAAGAAGACATGGCGAAGACAAAAACTATATAACATGAAGTATAAAATGTGTCAGGCTGTGTAATCACATATTTCACCCGGTTTTATCACCACTAACCTTTCTCTCCTCTCTTCTTCCTGGTCCGGTCTATGTGATCTTTAAGCTGGATCCTGACTTGCCTTTCATTTGGCTGGTCCCTTATAAATGGATGCTTTAGAAGCTGTTCGGTAGGGGGACGTTGCATGTAATTTTTTACAAGACACCCTTCTATAAAACTAAAAAACTTCTTTGACCTTCAAAGAAAAAAAAAAAAATTAGTTTATAATACATTTTACAATAGAGAAAACAAACAAACACATCAACATAAACAGCATAATTTCCAACATGACATATCAGATATGATGTACTCCTGCTGTAAACTCCATGTACCCATCAGTAAAATAGAAACAAGGGCTTTCAATATTTCTACATTTCAGACAAATGCTAGGGCCATGTTCGCACCATGAAAATGGCTTTCACTCATGGCATGTTACAGATTTTACTCTGCTGCAAAAGAGGGAGTACATCAAGAGACCTGTGGGTAAGGCCTCATGCACACGGACGTTTTTTTTTGGGGGGGGGGGGGGGGGTTTTGCGGTCCGCAAAAACGGTTTCTGTTGTTCCGTGATCCATGTCCGTTTTTTCTTCCGTGGGTCTTCCTTGATTTTTGGAGGACCACGGACATGAAAAATAAAAAATAAATCTAAGTCAAGTTTGCCTTTGAAATGATGGGAAAAAACGGACACGGATGACAATCTTGTGTGCATCCGTGATTTTTCACGGACCCATTGACTTGAATGGGTCCGTAAACCGTTGCCCGTGAAAAAAAATAGGAAAGGTCATATTTTTTTTTCACAGACTGGAAACACGGATCACGGACGTGGATGCCAAACTGTGCATTTTCCGATTTTTCCACGGACCCATTGAAAGTCAATGGGTCAGCGGAAAAAAAAATAGGAAAACGGAACAATGGCCGCGGATGCACACAACGGTCGTGTGCATGAGGCCTAAGGCATACTTTATCGGAAGACATACATGAGACACTAAAATCAAGTGAAACACAGTGTTGGGCCTCATATGCAGACAACCACATTTTTAATCCATGTGCCATCTGCATTTTCTGTGGGGCCATGCACACATCCATATATTTTGCAGATCCATGTGGCAGTTGCGCAAATTATAGAACATGTCCATACTGGTCCATATTGCAGACTAGAATATTCATATTCATTTAAGGGAGTGAGAAAAATGTGGAGTTCACAAGGAAGGTATCCGTATTTTGCAGATCCACAGTATGTGTACTGAAATAGACACTATTGTGTGCATGAAGCCTTAGGAAATCTCTTCTACAGAAGCACACAATCCTCAAGGTAAAGCAAGGTGAATGCAGTATCATTCTTTGGAGATGTGGAGGCAGGCCCTTAAAGGGAATCTGTCAGCAGATTTGTACTGCTGTTCGGCTCGAGCATCGCTATGCACATCCGAGTGATCGGCCAAATACTGCGGGTGCTCGAGTACAATTTAATACAATGAAAGTCAATGGGAGACCCGAGCATCAAACCAGGCACCCCCTGCTCTGAAGAGGAGAGGGTGTTTAGTTCACAAATAAAAGGTTAGAAATTGATGGAATCCCCAGCATTAAGAGGATGGCTGGATGAGTCTTGGATTTCTATTATCTATGACATACAATAGACAACCATACAAAGGCTGTATGCCAAAAGCCAGGTATATGCAAGCCATCAATCTATCCATAAGACAGATGACAGGTTTAGGCTACTTTCAAACTGGCGTTTTGGCTTTCTGCTTGCGAGATCCGTTTAGGGCTCTCACAAGCGGTCCAAAACAGATCAGTTTTGCCCGAATGCATTCTGAATGGAAAAGGATCTGCTCAGAATGCATCAGTTTGCCTCAGTTTTCCTCCGTTCCGTCTCCATTCCGCTTTGGAGGCGGACACCAAAACACTGTTTGCAGCGTTTTGGTGTCCATCTGACGAAACTGAGCCAAACTGATCCGTTCTGACACACAATGTAAGTCAATGGGGACGGATCCGTTTTCTATGACACAATCTGGCACAAAAGAAAATGGATACGTCCTCAATTGACTTTCAATGGTGTTCAAGACAGATCCATCTTGGCTATGTTAAAGATAATTCAAACAGATCCGTTCTGAATGTATGCAAACGGTTGTATTATCTAATCAGATCCGTCTGTGCAGATCCATGACGGATCTGCACCAAACGAGAGTGTGAAAGTAGCCTTAGTCAGCATACCTTACAATAGCAGCCTTCTGCACTATGAGACATTCCAAACCAGCTCTCATCTGACAGAGCCAGTAAGCCTCAAAGTTACTTCAGATCTGTTGGATGTTTTGAGTGGACCTGCGCACCTAGATCAATATCATTAGGTAGACAAAAAGTTTTCTGATTGTCCTAACAAAATATTCAATAACCTTTCTATACAGTTATGTCATGTAAAAACGAATTTGCATAAACATGGGCATATGGGAAAGACATGCAAATGAGCCAAATCTGCCTTGTTTTTTAGTTGAAAAACAATTTGCATGGAAAACTCGCGATCTACACTACTCATGAACAACAGCATCTATTGGTTTTATAGTCTTATGACAAGACGATTACTCTTGTCATAAGACTATTAAACCATAAGATGGCGCTGTTCATCTTGTTGGGGGGCTAGTAAGTGCGGCACACTGCTCAACAGAGTCCACACACTGTGCAGCACTTAGCCTATAATAGCCTGCGCTAACACTGAGGTGTATATGGGATTGCTACTATCATTCACACATCTTCTAGCACTTTATCTGCAGTAATATAAGCTTGCTAGGGTGTATCTGAGGACTATTGCCCTGCTTGGAATGACTCATGAACAGCGCCATCTATTGGTTTCATCTAGATAATAGGAGTCCAAGACGCATCCAGCTATCCTCCTAATGCCGTTTCCAAACCATTTTGATGGGGTTTCCACCAATTTCTAATCTTTTTTTTTTTTTTGTGAACCAGACATCCTCTTCTATTCTGAGCGGAGGGGGTCTGGGGTTCTCACCTTGACTTCCATTGTGCTTGGTAGAGCACAAGAGCATACCGATGTGTTCAGCCAGAGCAGCCGAGCACACGACTACTTTGGTGCTCGATCAACACTAGTACTTATGAAACTGACTGACTTGTTACATGTGCGCTTGGCAGTTAAAGGCATCTGTGTTGGTCCCATGTTCATATGTGCTCACATTACTGAGAAACAAAGTATTAATATATGCAGATTAGCCTCTAGGAGTAATTTAGGTGTTTACATTACACCTACAGGCTCAGCTTTCTCTGCAACTGCCATGCCCCCTGCACCTTGACTGACAGGATGAGGCAGTGAAAATGTGATCACACCTGGTCCTGTCAAAGTGGAGAGGGCGCGGCTGTTGCAGAGAGCAGAACCTCTAGGTATAACGGCAACACCCCTATTGCTCCTAAAGGCTCAGTTGCATGTATTAAAACATGGGACCAACACAGATACCATCAGCTGCCGAGCACCTATGTAAACAGATCAGCCAGTTTCATAGGAACAAATCTGCTGACAGATGCTCTTTAAATAGGAAGTAATTTTATGTTGCCCTATGCTGACAGATAACCTGAGCAAAACGCTGGGGCACTTTCTTTTTGCCAAAATCAGAATAGAGCAGCAACAGCGCAAGCCAAGCACGAGTCAGCTCAATACATGGCATGCATTAGAGTGCTCATGTTCATGACTTCCCTGCTCAGATAGGGCATAAAAGTGGTGACAGATTCCCTTTGGAGGACAGTGCAAGATGGAGGACAGTGCAAGTGATCTAGAATGGCTAGATCACATTCCAGGCCTTAATCCAACCGAGAGCTTTTGGCAAGGCTTGAAAACAGCTGTTAACATGCAGCTCACATGCACGTATTCAAGCATGAACAGTTTAATAAAATAAAATAAAAGAGAAAATGAGAAACATTGGGGTAAAAGCTAAATAGATATGAACTCAATTACTTCAATGTGTACATCACTGCAATTATTTCTAGATATCAGTGTTCCCTTTGACAGAGGATGTAATAATTTTCTCCCATTACACACACTTCAGCATCATCGTTTTCACTGAACAAAATGTGAATACTGACTACTTTCAACCAATAGGAACACTCAGAACGGGCAAATAAAGCAATTATCAAATCATTTTTAGAATCCACACTGTCAGATTTAATAAACTACGAGGCCTTCCTTGGAGACATCTTAAAAAGGAGATTTTTGTGAAACTCACCTGTAAAATCTTTTTCTCGTCTTTTCCATTGGGGGACACAGACCATGGGGGTATAGCTTAGAGGTATTAGTAGGAGGGACACTATGCAAATGAAAGAGCTCCTCCTCCTTGGGCTATACCCCCAGACTCCACCAGGAGGAACTCAGGCGTTGCACAAGCAGTAGGAGAAGGAGCAAGAAAAAATCATGGAAACCATCGGACCAAGCCATAAGGTCCAACCAGAAACAGAAAAAACTGAACTAAAGACCCCTCCTGCAACAGGAATAATGGGTGGGAGCTGTGTCCCCCAATGGAAAAGACGAGAAAAAGATTTTACAGGTGAGTTTCACAAAAATCTCCTTTTCTCGTGCTTTTTTCCATTGGGGGACACAGACCATGGGACGTCCAAAAGCAGTCCATGGGGTGGGAAAAAATATCAGCACCGCCAGGAGGAACGCCCCAACGGTCAAACAGGAACCACAGCCTGCAAAACCCTGCGGCCAAAGCCGCATCAGCCGAAGCCAGTGAATGCAACTGACAAAAATTTGCAAAGGTATGCAAGGACGACCAGGTGGCCGCCGTACACAGCTGAGACGCAGAGGCACGACTGCGTCTTGCCCAGGAAGCCCCCTCCGCCCCAATGGAGTGAGCGGCAATTCTAGCCGGGGGAACTCCACCACAAGCGTGACAAGCCGCGGAAATAGCCAAGCAGATCCAGAGCGCCAAGAACGGCGGACGGAAGCAGTAGCCGCGAGACACACCTTCAGGACCCGTACAACATCCAGGGAATGCAGAGTGCGTTCCTTGGGGTTAGCCGGAGAAGGACAAAAGGAAGGCAGGACAAGATCCTCATCAAGGCGGAAGGGAGAGACCACCCTGGGCAAAAAGAAGGGGACTGGACGGAGCACAACTTAATCCTGGAGGAAAACCATTAAGGCTCCTGACAGGAAAGAGCGGCCAGCTTCGACACCAGTCTGACCTAAAAGCTCGTGATGGGACGTGAACTCACAGCCACTGCATAATAGCCCAGAACTTTAATCACTACGCTATGTAGCTGTATCAGAAGCTATGGTCACAAGGAAGTCCAGATGAGAACAGTCAGAGAGACCCTCCTCAAAGGCTCGAAGGGAGCCGACTGCAGAGCGCGCAGAACCAAATTGAGATCCCAAGGAGACAAAGGGGGAACATACGGGGAACCGAATGCGCCACCCGCGAAGAAAGGTCACCACCGGACCCTTAAGAGCAAGGGACCTCTGACGGCCCGCGCCGAAACCTGACCTTACAGGGAACTAAGCGACAGTCCCTGCACAAGCCCAGACTGAAGAAAAGACAGTACCATCAAGATGGAAAACCGAAGGGGAGGGAACCCCGAACCCTCAAAAAAGGATAGGAAGGCCATCCAGGTACGATAGTAAATCCGGGAGGAAGAAGACTTCCCCGGACTGATCATGGTCCTAACCACTGAATCCGAGAACCCCATCTTTATCAGGATGGCGGTTTCAACAGTCACGCCGGTAAACGAAGAGACCGCAAATTCCGGTGGAAGAACGGGCCCTGAGACAGTAAGTCCTGTCCGTCGGGAAGAGGCCAGGGGGCGTCCGCCAGCAACCGAGCCACGTCCGAAAAACCACGCGCGGCGAGGCCACTCTGGGGTGATGAGAACGGTCGGAGTCCCTTCCGCCTCGAACTGGCGTAGACCCTTTGGTAGGAGAGGAAAACAGAGGAGGCTGAAGTCCTGCCACGGAGACACTTGCGCATCCATCCGTACGCCTCCGGATCTCGGGCGCGAGCCAGGACCACTGGGATCTTGTTGTTGAACCCGGACGCCATTAAGTCCACATCCGGACGGTCCCATCTGTGGCAGATTTCTTCGAACCCTTCTGGATGCAGAGACCACTCGCTTGGATCCACCGTGTTGTGGCTTAGAAAGTCCGCTGTCCAGTTGTCCATTCCTGGAATGCAAACTGCTGACAACACCGGAACGTGAGTCTCCGCCCACGTCAGAATTCACTTCACCTCCTGCATCACCATCCGGCTGCGGGTCCCGTCCTGATGGTCGATATAGGCCACGGCCGCGGCATTGCCCGTTTGAACCCGCACTGGGAGGCCCGCAAGGAGAGAGGTCCAATAGGAGAGAGAGAGCGGAAAAAATCGCCCTCAACTCCAGAAAGTTGATTGGAAGGCGAGACTCTGCCGCCGGCCAAATTCCTTGAACCGTGCGAGACTGGAAAACGCCCCCCCAACCCAGGATGCTGGCATCGGTGGCGGCGATCGCCCAGGAGAATGCGAGAAAGGAACTCCCCGACCTCAGGTTCTTTGGGAACAGCCACCAAGGGAGAACTGCCCGAACCCGCTGAAAGGTAAAGGATCTCCTGTTGCGCCAGGCGAGTGTGAAACTGGGCATATGGAAAGGCCTCGAAAGAGGCTACATAAGACCCAGGACCTGCAAGTATTCCCGAATGGAGAAGCACGGGGAGCGCAGCAGATGCGACACTGCCCCCTGGACCTGGGAGGACTTGAAGGCTGGTAGAATACTTTGGCAGCCGAGGTGTCCAAAATCACCCTCCGGAAGGAGAGCCTCTGGGACGGGAAGAGGCAGGAGTTTGGGAAAGTTACCAGGCAGCCGAACCGTTCCAGGGACTGAACAGTGATCCGGACGCTGTCCGTGGTCTGCGGTAGAGAGGGGGGCCTCTATCCGGATATCGTCCCGACAGGGCAGCAAAGGAATGCCCCTGGTACGAAGAAGCGCCATGAGCGGTCCAGGACCGTGGCAAGGACCCGCGGGGTGGTCGCCAACCCGAAGGAAGGGCGACAAACTGACAGTGTCGACCCATAATGGCGAAGCGCAGGAATCGATGGTGGGATTCCGCAATCGGGACATGTGATAGGCCTAGGAGCAGCAGGGCGGGCTGACTGGGCCCTCTAGTGCCGGGAAGGCTGGTGCAAAGGAAGGCCTCTTTGCGGGCGACCTGAGACCCCCGGCGGAGGAAGCAGGCGACGGCCTACCAGATGAGAAACGGCAAAAGGCATGCAGAGACGAACTCGTCCAGCTGATCCCCACAAGGCCTGGAAACCCCAAAGGGGAGATTAGCAAGGGAACGCTTGGTGTGTCAGCGTCCCACACCTTCAATCAGATCTCTTCGCGCTGAGTGACAGAGATGGCCAACCTGCGGGCAAAGAGGGAAACAATGTCCCTAGAAGCTTCGCAAAGAATGTTAGAAGCCTGAGACATCTGGAGAACCAACTCCAGTGTGTTAGTAGCCGCATCTCGTACCGCCAGTTCCTGGTGGTGGTGTTGTAACCACACCGAGAGAGCACTGGCTACCCCTGCTGAGTGAAAGGTAGGTCACAGGGACGCACTGCCAGCGAAAAAAGGACCTGGAAGAGAGTCTATGCGTCTGTCTACAGCATCCTGGAAAGAGGAACTGACTAAGACAGGAAGGGCCACATAATTGGCTAATCCGGCCACCGGAGGATCCACCTTAGGGGGAGGAGACACCTCTCCTCGCCGTCAGCAGGGAAAGGAAAGTATATTCATGCGCTGGGTGGTCGAGAACCTTATTAAGACTACCCCAGGCCCTGGACATGACCGCGGAAAAATCCCTCATGGACCGGGAACATGGTAGTCTCCGACTGCCTGGACGGAAAAAGGGGGAACTCCTGACCAGTGGAAGGAGGAGAATCCCCTTGGAGAATAAAGGTGTCTCGGACAGTCACCACTAAGTCAGCCACCCTGGTGGAGAGCTTAGGCGAGGGGTCCCGCTCCATGACCTAATCAGAGCCGGAAATTCTCCTTCAGACTTGCGCTCCCTAAGGGAGGGGAGAGTCGCCCGAACGCGCCTCTAGACGAGGGGGGGGGGGGGGGGAGAGCCAGAGCCATCCGAGGAGGGATGCTGCTGCTCACGCTCCCTGTTAGTATTTGGGCGTCTTCTGTGGAAAACCACTTAGAGAGGTGGTTGGCGTCACAGGATTTGAAAATGCCCTATAGTCCAAAAAGGACGTGGCTCGTCCGAGCCGGATAATTCTCCTTCGGAGTACTCTCCCTAGGGAGGGGGAAGAGCAGTCCGCAAGCGCCACCGGCGAGGTGAGGGGGGTGGAGAGACAGAGACATCCGAGGTGGGATGCTGCCGCTCACGCTGCCTCTTCGTAGTCAGTCACCCACTGTGGGGACCACTGAGAGAGATGGAGTCGTTAGCGCCACAGGATTAAAGGACATGGTTGCCTTGGTGACTAAGACCAATTTAGCGGCCGCGCTGGACATGGCAGATGCCCAAGCGGGGACCGCAGGCCCCCAGGGACGTGGAGGAGGGGTGGAGGAGGGGGGTAAGGCAGGGATGCAGGTAATACTTATCTGCTCCTGCAGAACTTCTCCCTCGACTCCAGGACCAGCAGGGATGCACCTCTTCAGGCGTCTGACTCCTTGTCCAGGAGTGCAGTGTTCTGGTGGAGGGTGGCAGCAGGAGACCCAGTAGCTGGTGGGATACCGGAGCTGCAGGTCGAGCCCGGATCCACTTGTCTTCTTTGGGGGGCAATGGAGGCAGCCAGGCAGCGTCCAAGGACGGCAGCGGGCATTCCACGGGGGACCAGGAAGGCGCCATGCCGACCTGTGTCCCCATCTAGAATAATATAAACAATTTTTGAAGGCTGAAAGGGGCTTTGAACTCAGAAAGCCTGGGACATGGGGCAACAGCAGCAGTACCACTGAGCTACCAGCTTGCCTGGCACAAAACGGAGTAGAGTGATGAGGAGCTGCACGGCCATGAGCAAACAGAGTCTCCGGTGTAAGGAGAGTCAGAGCGGCATGCCGAGGCTCCGCCTCCCCTAACGCGTCATTATGGCGCGAAAAAAAGCGCGCGAAAATAAGCGCGCGCACGTAAAATAAGTGCGCGCGCGAAAATATGCGCGAGCGCGAAAATTTGCGCGAGCGCGAAAATATGCGCGGAAATAAGCGCACCACGTGGAGGAGCGGCCTGCCGGCGGGCGCTGAGGGAGCGCAGCAGCCAAGGCCCGACGAGAGAAGCGCTGAAGCCCACAGTTTAAGGGGAAGAGATGCCAGTACTCCAGTGCCAAAATGAAGAAAGTGCCCCATCAGGATCCTTCTTCAAGCTCACCCAGGCAGCCACAGACAAATAGACACAGAGGGAGGGGGAGGGATTGTGCAACACTTATCTGCTCAGCATGCTCCCTCGATGTCCAGACCAGCAGGGATGCGCCTCTTCAGACTTCTGACTCCAATCCAGGAGAACAGTGCTCTGGAGGAGGGTAGGCAGCAGGCGTCCCAGCAGCTGGTGGGATGCCGGAGCTAACAGGTCGAGCCCGGATCCACTTATCTTCTTGGGGGGAAATGGAGGCAGCCAGGCAACGTCCCAAAGACGGCGGCGGGCACTCCACGGGGGACCAGGAAGGCGCCATGCCGACCTGTGTCCCCATCTAGAATAAAAATAACAAAAAGGAGTAGAATCAGAGAGTGTCAACCTCCTTCACCAGACACTAAGCAAAGACTGAGTTCCTCCTGGTGGAGTCTGGGGGTATAGCCCAAGGAGGAGGAGCTCTTTCATTTGCATAGTGTCCCTCCTACTAATACCTCTAAGCTATACCCCCATGGTCTGTGTCCCCCAATGGAAAAAAGCACGAGAAACGTACAATGTAATAATCATCCTTACTGACTTCCAGAAGGCAGATGAAGTGACAGTTCAGGTACAGATAAGAAAATTGATATTATGTATACATGTATTGGATACACTATGAGAAAGCACCAGCATGTAATGTATGCCATTAACAAAGATGGGATGAATAAGCATCAAACCAATGCACCTTCTGCTAATGCTTCCCCGACTATAATTCATGTACATAAGGAATGAAACAATTAGGCTGTACAGTAGGGTGCACGATCAAATTGAAAATTACATGATACTTCAAGTTGTGGCTGCTGTTTGTGTGGTAAATATTACCAGCAACTGAAAAAAAAAAAAATCACACCTTAATGAACAGAATACATAAACCAGTCATCTCACAACCGTTCATTAATTTGGTTTCAAAGCTACACTGTGTTCAGCCAGAAAGAATGAAACTATTAAGTCAGCTTAAAAGCTAAGGACACCATTTTTTAATTATTGATTTACATGTATTTTGGCCCAAAAACTATTTTAAATAACTACATATTACAAAAATAAAGCACCATTTAGTTTCAACAGCTCACACTATATAGCGGTTGCACAACGCTGTTTGACAAATCTGTCAGATTGGCCATCTGGAACCAGGTTCAAAGAGAGAGCAGGCAATCTGAAGGCGCTGGTGGCAGAAGGTACTTCAAGATGATCCGGAAAGAAATTTCTCTTTACGTTCTGAATTGTCTTGATGGATTACCTTCTGCCAGCATCACCCAACAATTGCCTTATGTTTTCCTTTTCAACCCAGTTCCACATACAAGAGTTGGCAGCTCATGGTGTCAAGCCCACGCTTTAGATCAGGGGTACTCAACTGGCGGACCGCGATTGCCAGCTGTCCGGTCCCCTGCAGTGGTGTGCTAAGTGGGGGGCGGTCCACCCCAAGTGCCGCTGAGGGGGTGCCAGAGTCCAGAAGCCATGAGCGCTTCCATTAATACAGATGGAAGCGCTCATTGCTGGAGTGCTGGGAACTGCGGTCCTGTCACTCACCGCTCAGCTCCCCGTGCTCCTCCCCTCCTTCATGACAGCAGCCACAGAATGGTGAAGCAGGAAGACTTCACCCTGCTCCATCATTCAGCCTGCAGGCACAGATCGCGCTGCCGGCTTGCGTGGGAAGAGCCGGCAGCCCGGAAATCTGCATAAGCTCCACCCACACAGTGCTGCAGAGCGATCTGTATCTGCAGGGGAGAGAGGACTGAACTTTAGGAACAGGACAAGGCGAGTAGTTACTGTGTTTTTTTTAACACAGAGGGGGCACAATGAGCATTTCTACTCTGAAGGGGGCACATTGGGCATTATTACTGTGAAGGGGGCACATTGGGCATTATTACTATACAGGGGGCACATTGGGCATTATTACTATACAGGGGGCACATTGGGCATTATTACTATACAGGGGGCACATTGGGCATTATTACTATACAGGGGGCACATTGGGCATTATTACTATACAGGGGGCACATTGGGCATTATTACTATACAGGGGGCACATTGGGCATTATTACTATACAGGGGGCACATTGGGCATTATTACTATACAGGGGGCACATTGGGCATTATTACTATACAGGGGGCACATTGGGCATTATTACTATAGAGGGGGCACATTGGGCATTATTACTATAGAGGGGGCACATTGGGCATTATTACTATACAGGGGGCACATTGGGCATTATTACTATAGAGGGGGCACACTGGGCAATATTACTATACAGGGGGCACACTGGGCAATATTACTATACAGGGGGCACATTGGGCAATATTACTATACAGGGGGCACATTGGGCAATATTACTATACAGGGGGCACATTGGGCAATATTACTATACAGGGGGCATATTGGGCATTATTACTATACAGGGGGCACACTGGGCAATATTACTATACAGGGGGCACATTGCAGACTATTACTATGAAGGGCGCACAATGGGTATTACTACTATGAAGAGCGCACAATGGGGATTATTACTATGAAGTAGGCGTAGTGGGGATTATTACTGTGAAGAGGGCATTACAACTGAGAAGGGGCACAGATAAGGCATTACTACTGTAAGGGGTCACTTAAGGTATTCATACTCTCTGGGGAGGAACTAAGGAGGCATCACAATGTGTCAGGACACTAAAGTGCATCATAATGTGTGGGGGCACTAAGGGATTACCCTGCTGTGAGGGTGCACTTAGGGGTATCATACTGTGTGTAGCACTAAAGGGATATACTTTGAGGGGCATTAAAGGGGCATTATTATTGTTAGGGGGCACTGAAAGGACATTCTTACTGTTTGGTCGGCAGAAAGTAGATTAGGTCGGCTTGAAGGGGTGGATTATTGTAAAAAAATAATAATAATGCAGGGCCACACACCAATGGTGATGTCCCTCCTTATATATATTTTTTTGCAGCTCGGACCTTCATCCTACAGCAGACTCAGGTGTGTGGAACTTTACAAAAAGTACTTGAGTACCCCTGATTTAGATGGTTCTAGACTTTGTAGGTGGAGGTGCAGGCCCGAAAACCAGGCTTCTCCTACACAGCCAGCAAGTGCGTGTGTGACTGCATTGTGCGGCTGCTGCTGGGGAATGCTGAATGTGTGCGATCATCGGAGAAACAGGCGAGTATATATAATTTTATTTTTTTCCTTTATTAATGGATCTGGAGCGGGTAAGACTGAAAGGGACAGAATGTGGGCATTAATACTGTGAGGGGGCCACAATGAGAGATTACCACTTTGAGGGGGCACAATGTCTGCATTACTACTGTGAGGGTTACACAATGTGGGCATACCTACAACGAGGGAGGCACAATATGGGCAATCCTACAGTGTGGTAGCACTAAGAGGAAGGCAACAACCTAGATTACCCTGTTATACATTGGGATGGCTAGGTCTTAGGACTGTATTACACCAACAGATTATCGGACAATTTTTGGACCAATCATTGGTCAGATGGAATGTTACACGCACAGATCTTTTGTTATACTCACTATTGGTCTGATGGAACAGATATTGGTTAGATAACCTGTTGGTGTAATACAGGCCTTTCAGGGTAAGCACAGCGTCCCCTGCTTCTGATTTAACAGGGACAGTTACCATCCCTTTTTTTTATGCGATTATTTTTTTTCCTCTGTCACCACAGTGACCTTGTTCAGGTTCCAGCGGACATCACCCTCCAGCAAAACCCTGGATGCGGTAAGACCAGTTGTTATTATTTATTTATGGCACGGTGTATCGGTACCGCCGTGTACCATATGATAGGTTTTATCAAGTAACATACTAGGGGTCATTTACAAAGACTGACTTTTTGCACTGATCTGTGTTCCACCTCTGCACATGATTAGCCTAATTTATGAATTAGCCGCACCTCCAGCAGTCACTGCGCCTGGGGTAAAAATTATTTAGGCCTCTAACTGGAACAGTTTTTACTCCTCTTTTCACCTGTTTTCAGGCATAAAAGATAGTAAATGTATCGGGGCTTAAAACAGGTGTCGAAATAAGATCCCTGTGAAGCACTGCTCAATAAAAAGAACCCACAAATTCCTGCACACTCGAGACAATTGGTAAGCTTTTTCTTTTTGGATGTGAAACAGACAATAGCAGTCGCTTGGAAGAAATCATCCCTATACTTCTCTGCTAAACTAACTGCGATCACCATGGACCGGCATGACCAGTCTCTGGAGATTTGGACACCCTGGTTTGATTATTCTCTTCAAGATCATTCTCGTACTTCCCTTATCTTTATTTAGGACCCGGTTTCTCGTGGGTCCTGTGGTATCTGGTCTGGACTCGTCTAATTTTTGTCGCTAATTACCCGAGATCTCTAGGTCAAATTCCACAAGAAGGAATGGAGCCCCTGATTCTGTATACTTAATACCTGCTAGGCCCACCACCCTGCGGGAACCCCCCACTACTCTTCGCCTTTTTTTTTCCTTGTACGTCATTGGTCTGCCCCCCCCCTTTATTGTCAGTTCGTTCTCTAGATCCTTCTACCCTACTTTTAATCACTTAGCCCTGGAGGTCTTATCTATGCAGAAAGGTATACATTACATTATTATATAGGAACGAGGCAATAATGATGAATATGTATTTTAATTGTTCTTTTATAGACCTCAATTATCCATACAACATTGCCTATGTGTTAACCGTGTGTTAGGCCCTTTTCAGACAAGCAGGGGTCACGTTGCGGACTCGAACACCCGCCTGACCTTCCAGCACTGCCGGGTCGCATAGCATTATATTGATTTATGATGCTATGTAACCCTTAGGCCTCTTTCACACGACCGTTTCTTTTTTTCATTTACGGGCCGTTTTTTGCGTTCCGTATATGGTCCGTATACGGAACCATTCATTTCAATGGTTCCGCAAAAAAAACCTGAATGTACTCCGCATGCATTCAGTTTCCATATTACCGTTCCGTTGGAAGATAGAACATGTGCTATTATTGCCCGCAAATCACGTTCCGTGGCTCCATTCAAGTCAATGGGTCCGCCCAAAAAAAAAAACGGAACACATACGGCAATGCATCCGTATGTCTTCCGCATCCACTCCGTTTTTGCGGCACCATCTTTTGAAAATTGTATGTCCAGCCTAATTTTTTCTATGTAATTACTGTATACTGTATATGCCATACGGAAAAATGGAAAGGAAACAAACAAAAAAAACGGAACAACGGATCCGTGAAAACCCGTCCGCAAAACACTGAAAAAGCCATACGTTCGTGTGAAAGAGGCCTTACAGTTATGGAATATATTGGATAACACTGACAGTTATCCAGACCTCTAAGGGTTACATAGCATCATAAATCAATATAAAGCTATGCAACCCCCGCAGTGCTGGAAGGTCAGGCTGGGTGCTGCACTGCAGTCCGCAATGTGACATCCGCTCATCTGAAAGGGGCCTTATACATTCAAAAATTTCATTAAAAAAAATAAAAATAAAACACACAACAGGTGTAAAAATATTCGGAAGGATATTATTAAAAGTTACATTTTAAGCCATACACCCATAACCCTAAGGGGACTGGGTGGGATTGGGAGAGTATAGTTATGCAATGGGTATAGTCAGAGGTGTGGCTTAGTATAAAAAAAATTGTGCACGCTATGCCACTTATATAGTCCCTCTTTCTTATTTACTAAAGTTTGGAGGTAAGTGCAGGAAGGTGCCATACTGAATCCTTGCCCCGGGTGCCGGAAAGCCTAGCCACACCTCTGCTCATTGTGTCCTCCCAGCCTCCTCCTGGTGAATTGGGGTTATAACGCTATGTGGCACCATGTTTTTTCCTTGTTCTTGCAGAGACTAGCCATCTGACAACCCAGTTTCCAGAGCTCCTCTGCTGAACTCTCCTCTAAGCGGAGACGTGAGTATCGATCAGTCGATAATAGAGCAAGTCTCATCTGCTCATTTGTACGCTGATTGGTAGACATTTTTCTACAGGTCAATGATCAGGAACAAGTGTTCACCCGATCATCGGCGTGTGAGGCTTGAGGTGCAAGGCATCCTAAGTCACTGCGCATGTGCAGTTATTCCCTTCAAAGTGGTGGGAAAGCAGGCAAATATAAAGTTTGTGGAGATAATACCATTGCATACCCCTACTCCATCAAGAATAAATGAAGTCACATTGGAATCGCAGCTTTTTTTTTTTTTTAGCAACTCCCGCATGACTTCTAGTCCCTGTGAATCCGAAACCTAAAACAAATGACTTTCTTAACAGCTTGCGTCCCACGAAAGCAAATAATGCAAAATCTAATGGCAAACGTGAACAGCATCTTTCATACTGGTGAGGGAGATTATTCCGCACATGATGCCATCTGACAACAGAAACTCACCATTTCTTTGATTTTAGCCGCGGAGGAGGATTTCTTGGAATAAGGAAAAGTGCTCTCATCGGGTGCATATCACAAAGAGCTTGGAAAACAAACAAATGTGTAAATTTTACTTCACAATGTAAAATGTGTAGAAGGCTTTATCATATCATCAATGCTTTCATAAGAACTTACGGGGTGCCCCTTCTGCCATCTCAATTGCAGTTATACCACAAGACCAAAGGTCACTCTGTAAAAGGAAAGAAATCAAAATCAGTGCCTCTAAAATTATGATCATTATGTACGAATGAAGTATTCAAATCATCTTTATTAAGAGAAAGGTTTCTGTGTAAGCATTATTCAAGGTTTTAGGTCACAGTGGATAATAACCTGCGACATATCCCAAGCAATTCTCGTGGAAAACAATCTGTCACGCATGCAGTGCAGATGTGTCTCCTCTACAGACTGCACTACATCAGTCCCTTGCTCCAATGTTCCTCAATCTGCACAACACAAACATGTACAGGATGGAAATACACCAACAGGTACATCTTTTTGTCATACTAAAGTGAAAATAACTTACTCTGTAATCGTAGGTAGCATCTGGGTTCTCATCACAGGCTATAACTTCAGGGGCCATCCAATATGGTGTACCAATAAATGTATTCCTGCGGCCTACTGTTCTGTCCAGCTGAGCACTGACACCAAAATCCACTGTAGAAGACACATGAGCACAAGACATTGATCTCTTGAAATAAAACATTTCGAGTTAAAGGCTGCAAAGTCAGCTGATCTCCAAGCTGCAAAGTGTGCTAAAGCCTCATTAGAAATTCATAGGCCGACGTGAAATCAATATCAGTTTGCACCACTGCATTAGTACATTAAATTTACCTAAAGGAAAAGTATATATCATCATGGAGAGTTATGTGATGTCCCCAAAGGCTCGTTTACATGGCCTTATCTATTGCACCTTATGAAAATATAGAAATCATTACAAAGGTGTTCTGGAATTAGCTCATACAGTATGCATTTCCTATGTATATATTTTTTACCAGAAGCTTGAATAGGTCAGTAAGAAAAAGTAATGGTTTCAAGACTACTGAAAGATCATCTATGCTATAATCGCTTCAAGAAATGGATAAATTAATTACATCCATTGTGTTACACTCCAAGACCATGCCAGGCATCCACCAACTGCAGACAAGCTTTATTTCTGGTTGATCTAAAGAAGGACAATCTGTGCCTTGACTTTAACCCTCCGTCACTAAGTAATTGTGGGTTCCTGGATGACTTGCTTTCTATTTTAATTCACTTCTCCCCTCTCTAAGTATATATCACAAGACATAGTGGGGCCTAGGTCTGTCTGCAGACTAGGTATATTTATAATCCAGTCAGATGCATTTCTGTGGTGTGCTACACAAATATGGGTTTCTCTCATGCAGTCCCCAGTCAATAAATACAGAAACAAAATAAAAATGGCATCACTTGCTCGGAAATTGTGTTTAAGCTTAAAATATTAATTATTCTGTGCAGCATAAAATTATGCTGCACAGAATGCGACAACATGTATAGAAACTCCTTGTTGCAGGAAACCAATGTCCTAGTTCAGTGGTCGGCAACCCGCGGCTAGCGAGCCACATGCGGCTCTTTTGATCCTTAGATGCGGCTCTTTGGTTCGGGCTGGCGGGTGGGCGGCCTTTCTTGCAAAATGTCAAGCTTTCAAAATGTCCGTCATGTGCCTCCTGCCCCGTCTGTCTGCTCCTTCCACTTTATGAATGAAGCAGGCAGGCGGGGCAGGAGGCACATGACGGAGGGTGAGATGTCACGCTGCGCACAGCAGCAGAAGGGTGGGCAGCGGCGGACTTTCGGCAGAACACCGGCCATGTGAGGAGTGGTGAAGAGGCCGCCGCTCAGGTCCAGGAGGAGCGAAATGTCCTGCAGCAGAAAGGTAGGAGCTGCCCCCGGTGTATGCACCGGCCCCACCGCAAGTGTCCCTGCCTCCTCCCTTCCCCCCCACTAATACATTACTTTACTTACTGGAGGGCACTTATGGGGGATATCTGTGGAGGGCACTTATGGGGGATATCTGTGGAGGGCACTTATGGGGGATATCTGTGGAGGGCACTTATGCGGGATATCTGTGGAGGGCACTTATGGGGGATATCTGTGGAGGGCACTTATGGGGGATATCTGTGGAGGGCACTTATGGGGGATATCTGTGGAGGGCACTTATGGGGGATATCTGTGGAGGGCACTTATGGGGGATATCTGTGGAGGGCACTTATGGGGGATATCTGTGGAGGGCACTTATGGGGGATATCTGTGGAGGGCACTTATGGGGGATATCTGTGGAGGGCACTTATATAGCATCTTATGCTATATATGTCATCCAGATATCCCCCATAAGTGCGTCATCCACAGATATCCCCCATAAGTGCGTCATCCACAGATATCCCCCATAAGTGCTTCATCCACAGATATCCCCCATAAGTGCGTCATCCACAGATATCCCCCATAAGTGCGTCATCCACAGATATCCCCCATAAGTGCGTCATCCACAGATATCCCCCATAAGTGCGTCATCCACAGATATCCCCCATAAGTGCTTCATCCACATTACATCCACATCTGCAGACAAGTTTAATAAAAGTTAAAAATGATAAAGATAAAATGAAATAATAATCATCAAGATCCAAATAAAAGAAAGTACATATAAAAGTATGTAAAAACACACTCTGGGCTCATGCCCACGAATGTAAGGGCGCTGTGCCTGTGCTTCGGACCGCAAATACCGGTCCGCAATGCACGGACACAGACCATGGGGCAGCTGCATGATGATCGCGGACCCATTCACTTAAATGGGGTTCGCGATCCGCATCCGATTGCCCGCACCGCAAAAACAGTAGCGCATGCTGAAGTGAATGGGTCCATGATGCGGGCTGCACACGGTCGTGTGCAGCCCGCATCATGGACCCATTCACTTCAATGGGTCCAGGATCCGGGATATGAGTGCTACAGTGTGCTTCCGTGGTGCTTCTGGCTGTGCCTCCGCCGTATGCGGCCTGCAATATGGCAACGGCGGGCACACGGTCGTGTGCATGAGCCCCAATAGTCCTCACTGGTACTGTTGACGCAATATTTTAGGTTTTAAAAATGTGGCTCTCGAAATAAATTTCAATCGTGGTTTTGGCGATATTTGGCTCAGTTGACAAAAAAGTTTGCCCACCACTGTCCTAGTTCAATCAGGTTGCACCGATCAGACAACACATTCTTAAAGGGAACCAGTGATCAATTTTATGCTGACCATACTGAGGGTAGCATAAAATACTGACAGAAATGCTGATTTCAGCGGTGTGTCACTCATGAGCTAAAGGTAAGTGGCTGCTGAGAACCAGCAGCATAATCATTGCAGCCCAGGCCTCGAGAAGAGTCAAATCTACCTGAGAAGAGTCCTGGTTATTCATAAGGTCCCGTTCTCCCGCCCATCTTCTAATGATTGACAGTTTTCTCCTTCCTTTTCTCCCTAGAAGACATCAGCAGATGGGTGGGGAGAGCAGGAGATTATGAATAACCATGACTCTTCTCAGTTAGATTTGACTCTTTTCGAGGCCTGGGCTGCAACGATTATGTTGCTGGTTCGCCGCAACCACTTTCTTTGAGCTCATGAGTGACACACCGCTGAAATCAGCGTGTCTATCACTACTTCATGCTGTCCTTGGTGCGTTTAACAGAAAATTGATGACAAGTTCCCTTTAATTGGTTTATCTGGGCACGCTGAGCTAGCCAATCGCTTAGGACCTTGGCAAAGTCTGAAAGCGGCTTAAAACACAACTCTCAACAGAAACCATGAGAGTATGACAGGTTAAGCAATCCTTTATAAACTGGTGCAAGAAGAACAAAAGTCTATAAAGAGAACAATATCCACAAATCATAGATGTTAGGTTTAGTTTTCATGTGTTGATACTTAGTTAGAATATACTTAATGTCACTTACCCAGCTTCACCTCTGCATTCTCCGTCAGCAGCACGTTCTGTCCTTTGATATCCCTGTGAATCACGTGGTGAGCATGGAGATGAGCCAAGCCCTTAAAAGAACAAATGAGATATAGCATAGTGAGAACTTATAGCCAACCTGATGAAAAGATACAATGTCTCAGCAAGTCAGTGTAAGAAAACGGTCTGTTAAAATTAAAGGGATTCTGTCACCTCCCCTCAGCCAAAAAACGATTTAAAAGCAGCCATGCAGCACAGCTTACCTGGATTAGGCTGTGCTGTTTTATCTTGAAATCCGTCCAGCAGTTACTGCAAAAAACGACTTTGATTGATATGTAAATGTGTCCTGAAGGTGCCCAGAGGGGCGTTTTGTTCCTCTTAGAGAGCCTAGTACCGCCCCTCTTACAGTGCCCAGCCCGCCTTCCTTGCACTGTCTAACCGCCCCCAGCCTGCCACAGCCTCTCCTCCCTCTCCTCCCCCTCCCTCATGCCGAACGAACTCTCGCACAGGCGCAGTACCCACTGAGGGCTGCGCCTGTGCGATCAGCAGGAGACTGAGGGCAGCAGCTTCATCCTCGTCACTGGGCATGCGTCGAGCCCAGTGACGTCCGATGCTCGCTCTTCCCTGCTGACTGAGGGAGGGGGAGGGGAGGGAAGGGAGGGAGGGGAGGCTGTGGCAGGCTGGGGGCGGCGGTTAGACAGTACATGGAAGGCGGGCTGGGCACTGAAAGAGGGGCGGTACTGGGATCTCTAAGAAGAAAAAAACGCCCCTCTGGGCACCTTCAGGACTCATTTACATATCAATCAAAGTCGTTTTTTGCAGTAACTGCTGGACGGATTTCGAGATAAAAGAGCACAGCCTAATCAAGGTAAGCTGTGCTTCATGGCTGCTTTAAAATCGTTTTTTGGCTTAGGGGAGGTGACAGAATCCCTTTAAGAAAGAGGCAATGACTCACGATCCTTTGTCTTAAATGGAACCTGATCCTAGTTTATTTATAACGGGATGCATTTGGCAATCAATGTGATGAAAATCAAGACTGAAACCACATTAGACATACAAGTTGAGACACAAAAAGGACAGACTTAGCTTTGATTGTTTTTTCTTTTTGGTGGGAGGGGAGAAACTAACGGATGAACCTTAACTGCAGATCGCAGTTCATAAGAAAAAGTATAATTATTAAGCACATAAATCCGATAACTTGCCCCAAATGTATTTCAAAATAAATCATTTTCATTACACACTAAAAGAAAAGGTAATTGTACTTTCAACAAACGTAACCAATGGTACAGGTAAAATAAGAATCCTTGTTCTATAGCTTATCTGAGAAAAATGCATTGTTCTTCCTCTAGCAGCTCCTTCATCCCCACCCCTACCATCTCACTACAGACTCCTATGGGCAGCAAGTAATCTGATCCTTCCGTGAGTTGGCGGTCTGTCTTCTCTCTCCAGACTAATTTCAACAGACAATTTTAAGGAGGGGAAGAATGTGGGGAAAGAGACCTTTTTCTCTAAGATATATTACAATGTTTCAAGGTTTTGTCATGAAACGCTAGCAACAAATCTGAGGGTTTTTTTTCCTCAAGTTTTGAGAGCATCAACCAATAACTTTATGTGTGTTGTAAAAACCTGACTCCCCTCTGATGCAGAATTGGCAGGTTGGATTTCATAGATTCTGCATTAGGCTTACAACTGCCTATTGCACTGTGTGCACAAACAAGTCACTCACTATACACCATACAATATATACACACACACTGACAACAACAAAAAATGCACCCAAATATAAAGTTCAAATTGCTCCAAAACCCGGCATGCAATTATGTCTCATTAGACACCGAGCCTTGCCACTAGAGGGAGTAAAAGTGCTTTCCCGATACCCTATGAAAAGGCTCTCAGTGGCTACGTTTTGGTAGCGTTCCTCTTGGTGAGAGATCATCGACTGCTAGACATGTCTCTATGATGCACTCAGGCATTTTTCACCGTTGACAGAATTTGAGAGGGGGTACATTATTGAACTGGCAAAAGCAGAAAGGTTGTTTTAACAAACTGTTCGCCATCTGAGCCATTCTGACCTAGCTGTTAGGGGATGTTGGGAGCAGTGGTTATGTGAGGACACACATATCAGGTGAACAGGCTCCGGACGACCCAGACAAACCACCAGTAGATTTGATTGTTTGCTCCGCAGACAAGCACGGACAGCTCCCACAGTTTTGTTGTCCACCATCCAGACACAGGTGGCACCTTCTATACACAACCTTGTCTCTGCCCGGACCATTTCCAGGCGCTTAGCAGAATCAAACTTGGTGTCATGGACGTGTTCTGCTAGCCGTTGTCACCTTAGTTTGCTGTGGTGTCGTGAACAAGAAAAATTCATTCTCACCCTCAGGATTTCACGTGAGATATAAGCAATCCAATCTTCCTTCAAAGTGTTCCCTTTAGTATTCTTCACCAGGTCAGTGATTGAGCCAGCACCACAAAACTCCATGACAAGCTGAGGAACAAACATTAAGAGCATTAGCACAGTATGGCATGGCTGATCTAGTGTATACAAATTTACAGAATGGGGATGCTTGCTTCCACACTGTCCGTAAACAATCAAGTGACCATTTACCATCACACTAAATTGGTGATACACATTAGACAGAAGGAGGTTGGTGTTTGAGCAACCATTGAACAAACAGTCCTCTGGTAAGCAATGGTTTTGCAGATACTGCCGTACATATTTTAGTCTATGCGTTTTCTATGGAACCGATCGACTGCCACACTATCTTTCAAAGATCTTCATGAAGTAAATATCTTTAATTCTACTGTAGTACAAAGGTTTTAAGAAAGGACAACTTCATTTCAAACAACGACAGCTTGTCATAGATTGGTTAAAAATGATTATTAAGTTTTACCAGACAAATGTTCGTTTTAGTTTAAAATTGTCTGTTTTTATCAAAATTTCGATTTTGGGGAATACAACATCTCCATATGGAGAGCTCCTTAAACAGCATGAGGAGTCTTATAGGCCAGGCAGCTCTTCTTTTGAAAATGTGGGAAAAGGGTATCCAAATGAGCCCCTAACAAGCTCTGCCTCTAATGCCACCAGACGTAAGGTAGAAATCCTATTAGTCATTGGTCGACCTTTTAAAAGGCCTTGAAACAGGGCCTATAAGGGCTCACACGGGCGAGTGTATTGTGGTAATTACGCTCCATGTGCGAGTGCGAATCTGTGTTCTGGACATGCAGGAGTGCATAGCATTATTAGGATTTATAATGCCATGTGCCTCTTCTTAAGGAGATATTGTATTCCTCAAATCCTGACCTAGACCTCTCACCCAGTTAAGCCAGTACTCATCACCCCAAAACAACTGTTTGCAGATGTGATACTAGCTTTATTATTATTATCCAAGTCATGTCTCCAGGCCTTCTAAAAGGTCGAACATTGATGTTTTAATATTGGCTTTTTTTTTCTCTTTTTTTTTTGGGCGTGGGAGAGAATGCCACCAAACTCTGACGTAGTACAAGCATGTGTTTAGGGGTGGCCTTTTTATTTCCCCTTTTCTCACATATTTATTTATTCCTATGGAGAAATCTATGGGAAACATCAAAGGCACCACACCCAGAGTAGGCTGCCATTTACAAAAAAGTCAATAGGGCAAAACCACTAGGAAATAGTCTTAAAATGCCACAAAAAAAAGATAATTGTAAGGTGCATTTTCAATTTCCTATTGGCCAGCATCAGTCTGTGATCAAGAAAAAAAAAATGCAGTCGAAGCAGCGTTTTTCAGAAAAAGACATTAAGAAGCCACTCAATCTGGCCATACACGATAGCTTAATGTTGACCAAACCTGTCAATTTTGGTGGAATGGCAGACTATCTAATGTGCATGGGGGACTCCTGACTTTGCCCCAATACAGGTTGAGAAAAGGATCAGGCAAATTGGATTTCAGCCACCCAATTCTTTTATTCTCAGGGAGATAAAGGGCTGCCAGATGTCTGTCAGTAGCTGTCTCTCCTTTCTCAGTTAGGGACATATGTATGCTTAGCTGAGCTGCATGAGAATGCGAATGGTGGAGGTGTGAGAGATGGCAGTCATCCAAATGAGCTAGCAATTTACAGGGCTTCTAAAAAGTTAAGAAACACCCATATATAAAAATGGTTTGGCAGATGATGATCCAAAAGTAGGGGGGAATCTGTTAGGCCAGGCAGCTCTCCAGCTTTTGCAAAACTACAACTACCAGCATGTCCGAACAGACTACAGGTAGCAGCCTACAGCAGGGCATTGTGGGAGTTGTAATTTTACAACAGCTGGAGGGCCACAGTTTGAGGATGCCTGTGTTAGGCCATGTCACCAACACAGTGATCATCTTGAATGTCGCCATCTTGGATCAAACTTCAGTTTTTCAAATGGGAAGGTAGTTATGTGACACATCAAATGGTAGAAAATGTTAAAATTTTCAGTGGTGTGCTTTAGCATTATGTAACTTTATTAATGCTCATGATATAACTAACTTTTCTTCTGAACAGAATTGTGAAGGATGGTGTTATCCCAAGCAGAATGTGTTGAGAACCTCTTAATTTCCATTGAACAATGCATACATGTCACCACAGAAGAGGTCAACCAAAGCAGACCAAACAGGTCTTCCATTACCTACAGTGCAGTTGCCAAACCTATTAGTCTGGCAAATGTACTGTGGGTAATGGGGGCGTTTGCCTGGATAGAAATTGGTTAATGCGTACATTAAGTACCCAGGTTGGGGGGGGGGGGCAGGGTGGAGCATTGTGTGTCCAGCGGGTACTGATATTCCACTTACCCACAGCTGATCATCATGCCCTGGAGGGCTCTTCTTAATAAAAGCACCATAATAAGTGGCAATGTTTCTGTGATGGGAATATTTCTTCAGCATATTGATTTCCAGTTTGATTTCCTCTTCTTCATCCTTTTTTGAAAAAGAGAATGCATTTAATAAAGTCAAGCAATCCTTAATATTTTTGTATGTTTTATGAAAATGCACTATGTTAGGAGGAGGTAAATGTTTAGATCATATGAATTAAAAGGGGTTCTACTGGCTTTTAAAAACAAAAAATCCATTCTATTTTCAGCCCCATGGAGAAAAGATAGTTTAATAAGTACTTGCCTGTCCCTCGCTCCGCTGATGCCAGCCATGTGCACCTGAACATGAAAAGAAGCGTACGTATCCAGTCGGGACCCAGGCGGAAGAGTCCACAGCCTGTGAGTGCAGCGGAGATTGTGGCATCGGAGTGAGGGCTTGGCAAGTGCTTATTCCACAGGACTGAAGATAGAACATACCATAGATAGAAAAGCCAAGAACCCCTTGAAATTCTAATTAAACAACCCTGGACAGATACTCTCTCAGGAGATAATTTGATTGGATAAGATACAAAAGCCTACAGGAACCTAAGTTTACAGGGGTGTTAAGATGAACATGTTGACTTGAGCTGGCACATCTCCAACCCATCCAGTGCTTCTAAGAATGTCTGGAGTCATTTATAAAGGGAAAGCTGAAAATATAAAATAGTCCAAAGACAGGACATAAACCAAGTTTCATGCTTCTCTTATCTCAAGCACCAGAATTTTCGGCCTTCAGACAGAATTGAATATACGGTAGGCTCAAATGACTAAAATTTTATATTTGGCATGCTTGGGGTACTTTCACACTTGCGGCAGAGGATTCCGGCAGGCAGTTCCGTTGCTGGAACTGCCTGCCGGATCCAGCAATCCGGATGCAAACGGATGGCATTTGTCAGGCGGATCCGTCTGACAAATGCATTGAAATACCAGGTCCATCTCTCCTGTGTCAGATCCGCCAATGCTACAATTTTAATGCCGGATCCGGCACTAAAACATTTCAATGGAAATGAATACCAGATCTGGCATTCCGGCAAGTGTTCAGGATTTTTGGCTGGAGAGAAAAATGCAGCATGCTGCGGTATTTTCTCCAGCCAAAAAACGTAAGAGGGACTGAACTGATGCATCCTGAACAGATTGCTCTGCTTTCAGAATGCATTAGGATAAAACTGATCAGTTCCTTTCCAGTATTAAGCCCCTGTGATGGAACGCAACACTGGAAAAGAAAAACGCTAGTGTGAAAGTACCTTAGATTGGTAAAAATATGCTGGGGAACTTGCTGGTCATATTATCCTGCTCAGAGGTTGCTATGCGAAGACGTGATGTGCATATGATTAGCCATCCTCCTCATGTCCCGATGGGAGGGTTGAGGGGATCTGGCTGAGACCCTTTAGCAATATACAAAATGGGTCAGACAATAGCAGAAGGTCTGTTGATCTTTATTTCATCCCTTTTTATATTTTTAGAACCATTTTGACTGTGTATATCATTGCTATTTCATCATTTCTGTAAACTTCTCGAGAATTGTACATGGGATTATAGAGCATAACCACTCTACATACAGCAACACCCTTCTTTACCAACAGCCCCAAATCAAAACATAAATAAATAAGACACTTTATATGGTGGAAGATTTTGGCCACGACCAGCTTTATTAAAGAACAGCTTAAACCAAATAAACATTAAAACCATGTACCAATATAACTTAATAATAAAAATAATGGCCCAGCGATAAGCTCGGACCATCTAGCTTAATACCACAGATTAGACCAGCCATAAGCTCGGCCTAAATACCATAATAAAACTCTTCCGCTCACCATTTCAGTGAGCGACTTTACCCCTCCTTCTAATAAAGCAGTCGTGACAATACCGTGAAATGGGAGGGCGGGCGGGTGCAGCTCCACACTTGCGGCCTGCCTGACAGCTAAAACCCTGTCAGCCACCGCAATATATACACAAACAATCCCCCTCCCCACAATTCAGCACCCAATGCCTCAACTGTTGCTGGGCATCAGCAATTAATCTGCCCAGCAACTACCCCTCACAGGTGTCCTAACTAACCAATCCCAGACCCTTGACCTTCACCCAGCAAAAAAGGCTAAATTTAGCCACCCTGACCACCAATTTTGGCAAGAAAATTCCCGCCAAAACCCTCACATAATGACCTGTGATGATTAAAATCCCATGAGGATCCCTCCATATTAAATTCCGGGATCCTAACATTTGTATATTACATTTTCCATTTAATGAGTTTTGTTTGTTACTCCCATACCCACAACGTATCGCTTGGCTGTGTTAACCCTTTTAAAGCAAATGTGCTAAAAGTTAACCAACTTAATGCTAGAGAGTGCAGTGTTTCTCATAGTGTACTTGAGCGTTAACGTGTTGGCATCTTGTTGGCACAAGTGACACCTTCCAGCCGCATCCAAGTGACATGTGCAGTTAGTGGTGTATGCAACATACAGTAGTACTAATCACAAATACTACCAAGTTGGCTGGCTCAACAGATATCAATTGCACCAATATGTAGTATTTTCATCAACTTTTGCTGACATACAAAAAACTACACTTCATACAAATCGTACACATTAATTATTGAACTGTCCCTTTAAATGCGGAGCTCACGCAAACATGTTTATAATACTGCAGTTGTATTCTATTCCATTCTTTCTGGGCATGTGGTCTATTATATCGGATAATAAATCTTTTAGTGACTTTCTAATTTCCTCTCTTCACTTGTGTTGTACTTGGCGTATGCTTTATTAAATGGTTAAATTGCGTCCAATCATAGTGTGGTATTTGTTGTATGTGTTATTAGATTGTTAGGACGTCATGTCCCAAAGGTTAATCATTGTTTGCTATACCACAGAGGAAGAAACGTTATTGTTTCGAAACGCGTCTGGGTTATTAAAGGGCAGTGTGAATATCGATCGATAGTGACTGATAAAGATTATAGCTCCGAGAAGTTGGCGTTCCGACAGTCTTGTTGCACACGCGTGAGAAGTACGCTCTGAGGGGAAGCCAAGCCGACAGTACACGAGGCAGGCAACATAGTGGAGTACACACCGGCAGAGATCGTGTGAGTAACACGCAGAAGAGGGCAGCAGCGTTAGCAGCTAAATCAGCCGCGACTGAATAAAAGGACACATAGACCACGCGGTAACACGTGGTAGCATATAACAATAATTTGGACACTTGAAGTACAGTGTTTATACATGCACGTATCGCTAACTTCAACACCTTTACTGGACAGTACCTAACGTACGTGTTATTAGATTGTTAGGTACTGTCTAGTTAAGGTGTTAGTTGTAGTTAGCGATACGTGCATGTATACACACTGTACTTCAAGTGTCCAATTTATTGTTATATGCTACCGCGTGGTCTATGTGTCCTTTTATTCAGTCGCAGCGTGTGCAACAAGACTGTCGGGACACCAACTTCGGAGCTATAATCTTTATCAGTCACTATGGATCGATATTCACACTGCCCTTTAATAAACCAGACGCGTTTCGAAACAAAGTTTCTTCCTCAGTGGTATAGCAAACAATGATTAACCTTTGGGACATGACGTCCTAACAATCTAATAACACGTACAACAAATACCACATTGAAGTGAATGGGTCTGCATCCGAGCCGCCAAAACGGCGGCTCGGATGCAGACCCAAACAACGGCCGTCTGCATAAGGCCTAACCCTGCTGGATTTGTTGCAATTCTGGGGTCACAGGCACAGCAAATGAGTCACAGGCTGAAATATCCGTCATGCCAAGTAGTCCTAGAACATCCTACAAGTATCGTAAAAGTGAAAGGATAAAAATAACCAAAAACATAACGTGTCAGTAATGCTTGCTCTAAACTGAATCTTATGGCTTCACCAGTCTCAGAATATTTGTTTCTACAATACAAAGATGGCACACAGTAGTAGCACCTGAGCCTGGCAGGGACATAAAGTATGGTTACTGGGGTGAGCCGACTCCATCTGATTGGAAGGAGAGACCGGGAGGATTACAAACACCATATGCTCATATTTTTCAAAGTCTAAATGCTCCTGAAATATGATACGTCAAATCCTCTCTTCATTGTCGCCTCCTGTATGCACTTGGCATATATTCAAAAGGTTATCTGGTGCTAGAGCTAAACACTATGGGGGTCATTTACTATCCAGAAATACATCTATATTAGGTGTATTTCTGGAGCAGATTGTGGCGCAGTCTGACTTTTCTCCGCTCACGCCAGGTTACGCCCGTTTTATGCGTCGAAAATTGTCTAAATGTAAGCCAGCGAGGAAGCTGGCTTATATTAAGACTGGTGCTGGATATGCTTAAAGGGAACCTGTCACCGGGATTTTGGGTATAGAGCTGAGGACATGGGTTGCTAGATGGCCGCTAGTACATCCACAATACCCAGTCCCCACAGCTCTGTGTGCTTTTATTGTGTCAAAAAACCGATTTGATACATATGCAAATTAACCTGAGATGAGTCCTGTCCCTGACTCATCTCAGGGACAGGACTCATCTCAGGTTAATTTGCATATGTATCAAGTCGTTATTTTTACACAATAAAAGCACACAGAGCTGTGGGGACTGGATATTGCGGATGTGCTAGCAGCCATCTAGCAACCCATGTCCTCAGGTCTATAACCCAAATCCCGGTGACAGGTTCCCTTTAAGGTATGTAGAGGCCGGTGCCACCGCCAGCTAAAGGGGTATTAAGACCGGCATCTAAAACGATGGTCTTAAAAAAATAAAATTAAAAAAATAATGACCCCCTATATCTCCCCGGACCCTAATAAAAGGCACTGGAAATAAGAGTCTAGCCCAACCCGTGAAAAATAGCAGCCTGTACTTATGCCTAATCAGACACTCCGTATCCTGACTTGTACGGTCACACACCAGACCCAGCCACATCCATCATTTCAGGGAACACTTTCTACTGCTCCAATGATGGCACTTCTAAGACTTGTGGGCAGCTGCAAAACATGGAAACCCATTTATTATGGATGATCTATCCTCAGGATAGGTTAGGGTTAAAATCCCGACACGTCCAGTGCTCGTATGACTAGGTTTCTGCATTGCATACTAAGCACAGCACCAAATATTGTACAGCAACTCAATCCCATTCCCTTCAATAGGACAGAGTCGTCCCATCGAAATGAAACCTGAATGTGGAAATCCACCCTCATGCTGCAAAACACGGGCGAGGGTCAGCCTCAGCCTCAGCCTCCGATATCCCTTTGAACCATGGAATTAAAGGTGCAATTCACATAGAAGAGCAATACCCATTAACCAGGACTTCTCGATCTGGAGATAAGCTACTGCTTCACATGTGGCAGTGTCCTACTCTCAAAAAAAAAAAAGGGGGGGGGGGGGGGGACATTTATCACCAGTAAAGTAACAAGCTGTGTGTTTACCACTTTTCAAATGCTACTTTTGGAAAAGTTGCAATTGCCTCCTTTACGCCACCCTCAGCACTTTTCCAAAAGGGGAGCGGTCAACAGCAGAGACAAATTTATCCGAATTTACACCAGTTTTCTCTGTGGTAGATTTCTGTTTAGGCAGATGGACTCATTTCTGAGGAGGCCTGTGTGTAAATGTGGTGCGTCCTCCGACAGTGCAGGGAATATCAAAGCGGTGAGCATTACCTAATGATAGGAACCACGCTGGGACATCGGCTGTAAACTAATAAAAACATTACAAACACTACAAACCAATGCAGTGAAATATTTGTCTGTCTAGCACGAGAGCTCAGTGCCATATGGCCCAGTAAATCCATTGTCACCTGGGAGCCCTGTATTAATCCTTCACCACAAGGCACTCCAAGAGAAGACATGGCTTGGAGGATATACCGCCATCCCAGGTGTGAGGAGCAGATTACTAGGAGGATTGACCTACTGACTACATCAACACTGTGCATTCAGATTAGAGCAGCCTGGCCGAGGTCACGCTGGGATAAAAAGAAGCAGACACAACAGCTACAGTTAACTGCTTCCCTAACTAGAAGAGCCAGACCAAAATGATTGGCCTCTTCACTGCAGGAGTTGGCAGGCCTCATTTTTTCCTTCTTTATTCACTCCATACTGCAATACTGTGTAACCTCAACTAGCCCGGGATAGCAGGAATGACAGGGGCAGATAGTCTTTCACAGACCGCCCACAGCCTCTGCATTAATCTCCACTGCTTCACAAGCAAGTCAGCAGTCACCTCCTCAGAGCTTTACAAGCAGGGCTTCACGAGACAGTGCACAGAAACACAGGCGTGTGAGTACTTACATGCCGAATCGCCTCCGTACTACAGAGCGAAATATTGCAATAGTGATTGGGTCTGAACTGGGGAAACCTCATCAATCAGCTCCTACTAGTGTCATGTCCCCTTCACTGCTAAGGCTACTTTCACACACGCGTTTGGTGCGGATCCATTCAGATAATACAACCGTCTGCATACGTTCAGAACGGATCCATTTGTATTATCTTTAAGGCTACTTTCACACTGGCGTTTTGGCTTTCCATTTGCGAGATCCGTTCAGGGCTCTCACAAGCGGTCCAAAACGGATCAGTTTTGCCTTAATACATTCAGAATGGATAAGGATCCGTTCAGAAAGCATCAGTTTGCCTCCATTCCGCCTCCATTCTGCTTTGGAGGCGGTCACCAAAACACTGCTTGCAGGGACGGATCCGTTTTCACTGACACAACCTGGCACAATAGAAAACGGATTTCAGTGGTATTCAAGACTGATCCATCTTGGCTATGTTAAAGATAATACAAACGGATCCGTTTGGAACGGATGCAGACGGTTGTATTATCTGAACGGATCCATCTGTGCAGATGCATGATGGATCCGCACCAAACGCGATTGTGAAAGTAGCCTAACATATCCAAGACGGATCAGTCTTGGAATGCCTCTGAAAGTCAACAGAGGACGGATCAGTTTTCTATTGTGCCAGATTGTGTCATAGAAAATGGATCCATCCCCGTTGACTAACATTGTGTGCCAGGACGAATCCGTTTGGCTCAGTTTCATCAGATGGACACAAAAACGCTGCAAGAAGTGTTTTGGTGTCTGCCTCCAAAGCGGAATGGAGGCTGAACGGAGGAAAACTGAGTAGATCCTTTTCCATTCAGAATGCATTAGGGCAAAACTAATCCGTTTTGGACCGCTTGTGAGAGCCCTGTTATATATCTTATCAGAGAAAAAAATGCCCGTCTCACCTTCAAGAAGCTCTTTCATCTTTATCTCTCCATAGACTTTTATGGGCAGCAGGTAATTTGATTCTTCAGTGGCTGACAGTCCCTCTTTGTCTCTTAGAGGGAGTCTGTCACCAACTTCAGTCATGTCAAACTGGATTTGCAAGTGTCCAGGGGTGGGGTTTGACGCTCCAGGTGCCCAGGACCCCCCAGTGTTACTCGGTGAAAACTCCTACCCTCTACTGCAGATCGCCTGCCTAGTATCCATGTGATGTGCCCATCTTCAGTGTGTGCCTGCAAACAACAGCATGTGCATGCACTGAGAGCAGCAGCATCGTTCAACCGAATACATTTGCGCCTTACTGTCCTCTATTGTGCAAGCAGTCAGCATATTTCCAGTATGCGGCACATGCTAATTAGGTTGAACTATGCCATTGCCCACAGTGGGTACTGGGTGTTATATGCACAGGCTGGCTGTGGTGTTCACAGGCACACACATTGCATGGATACTGGGCAGGCTAAGGCTACTTTCACACTAGCGTTCGGGGCTCAGCTTGTGAGTTCCATTTGAAGGCTCTCACAAGCGGCCCCGAACGCATGAACGCATCCGTACAGCCCTAATGCATTCTGAGTGGATGCGGATCCGCTCAGAATGCATCAGTCTGGCACCGTTTGGCCTCCGCTCCGCTCAGCAGGCGGACACCCGAACGCTGCTTGCAGCGTTCTGATGTCCGCCTGGCTGTGCGGAGGCAAACGGATCCGTCCAGACTTACAATGTAAGTCAATGGGGACTGATCCGTTTGAAGTTGACACAATATGGCTCAATTTTCAAACGGATCTGTCCCCCATTGACTTTCAATGTAAAGTCTGGACAGATCCGTCTGAGCAACTTTCACACTTAGAATTTTTTCTAAACTATAATGCAGACAGATCCGTTCTGAACGGATCCCATCGTCTGCATTATAGGAGCGGATACGTCTGTGCAGACACCAGACGGATCCGCTCTGAACGCAAGTGTGAAAGTAGCCCAACTGTGATAGAGGGGAAATGTTTTCACCAAGTAACGTCCGGGAGCCTGGGCACTTGGAGCAGCAAACACCACCCCTGGGCACTTGAAAAACACATTTTCAAATGGTTTAAACTTCGTTTTTTGAATATTGCAGCCACAGAAGTGGCGAAAAAAAGTACCATGTGTTTGTTATGGAGTGTGTGTGTGTGTGTGTGTGTGTGTGTGTGTGTGTGTGTAACCCACAATGTGGTATTAACAGTTTAACATGACTGAAGTTGGTGACAGACTCCCTTTAATACAGACTTGGCAAAGAATATTAATTTGGGAAAGGGAAGAAAGAGGCATTTTTCTATGATCAGATATATTACAGAGTTTCTTGTATTCACAATAGTACTGATGCAGTAAATACATGGTACTAAGATTTCAAACCAATAAAGGTTGCATGCACGACACACACACACATTTCGTCAAACTTTTTCTTGGTCATTAGCAGCAATTGCTACAGTTGGAGCACTTAACCCACCACATCACATTTTTGCCATACATTTAATGTATATGTTGGCGGGGGAAGGATACAAAAGCATGACGTAAGCTTTTGCATCCTGCACAGTCCAGTAAAAAAATAAAATAAAAAAAAAAACACGGAATTCTATGGTGAATGGATGCCACTGTATAGCATCTGTCTGAGGTATCCATTAACGTATACAATTTTATTTTTAAAGGTGTTAAACAGATGTCAAAAACTCCCCCTTAGATGCTAAAATTAAATGTTGTACAATACAAATGCCCAAAAGTTTTAAGAGATTTTGTCATTATCAATGGAAAATATTTTTTCATGTACACTCCCTTTCCAATGAGCAGTCCTACTTGTATCACAGCCAAATCCTTACATCATAGTCGGCTTGTTCAGGATAAGTACTAGATTGGGCCACACAAAACACCACACAACGCAGCATAACCTATTCTTGATCAAAAAAGTCTCTATTGAGCAAATCAAAGGAGTTTTCCGAGATTTTGATACTTATGACCTTTCCTATGGCTAGATCATCAGTATCTGATCGGTGGGGGTCTAACTCCCGTGATCCCCCAAAACCAGCTGTCTGAGAAGGCACTGGCACTCCTGTGAGGGCTGTGTCCTTCTCTCAGCTCACCAAGCACAGTGTTGTACATTGTATTGCGGCTGTGCTTGGTGCCGAGCTGTGCCTAGGCCACGTTACAGATGAACATGTCGTCACTTGGCTTAGAGCAGGCATCCTCAAACTGCGGCTCTCCTGCTGTTGCAAAACTACAACTCCCAGCATGCCCGAACAGCCTACAGGTACCAGCCTACAGCAGGGCATTGTGGGAGTTGTAGTTTTACAATAGCTGGAGGGCCGCAGTTTGAGGATGCCTGGCTTAGGGAAAGCGGAGTGAAGGCTGTGGCGCTCTCAGGAGCGCTGGTGCCTTCTCAAACAGCTAAATCGCGGGGGTCCTGGCTGTCAGACCCCCACCAATCAGATACTAATGACCTTTCCTGAGGATAGGTCATCAACATACAAATTTTGAAAACCTCTTTAAACTTGTGTGCACATGCTGCTGTCATCTTGGACACACCACAGAGATACCCCCTCTCTAGACAACAGCCAGTACAGTTTAATAGCTGGTACATCAGAGGTTGTCCTCTTTCCATATGCCAAGTAGTTGATCGTCACACTAGTCGGATTTATTGCAGAAAGTTCTGCGATTGTCCAGTTTCTCTAGATACAGCATGCAAATTTCACGCGCATACTGCAGAAAAAACATGACTAACATGTAAGGAATGGATTTCACATCGCTGAAAGTACTGAAACAACTCTGCCACATGGTTATCTACCCTTGGAGTTTGTGACATTCATATCCACTAAAGAGGACCTGTAACCTTCCCTGACACGTCTGTTTTAGCAGCTACTTACATTCCCAGGGTAATAATTCTGGAGCGTCTATTCTTACAAATCTATGTTGTACCAATTTTTTATTATTTCCTCTAGAAGTTATCATTTCATTGGGTGTTACCCGAGATCGGGGTGACAGGGACACTCCCAACTGTAACACCTAACCAGACCTTCACTGCAGACTACTAGAAATCCATTTCTAACTACTAGAAGGAATAAAGAAAGGGTACAACAGAGTCAAAGAATAGATGCTCCAGAATGATTACATTGGGAATGCAAGTAGTTCCTAAAACAGACAGGAGAGGTGACAGGTAAGTCATTTGGATAAGCTGAAGCAGACTGGGATCCATTTCTGCATAAGCATTTACATGGTGCTTTCCAGTTTGTATGCACAGCTCTGAAGCATGAATCACATAGATGCAACCTGTTCCTATGTATTGATTACGAGATTACACGCCAATTCTTCCTCCTTTTACAGATTGACAGACAAGATCAACATGACAGCTTGGTAAGAATAGCGATTACAAAAAAAAAAAAAAAAAACAACATTTAGTAGAGCAACTTAAAATAGCTGAGAGAAAGCCATAAAAACCCGTATGCAAAGTGGATGTCATAATACAACGTAGCATATACTGCACAGCACGGAATAGGCAAAAAGCCTGTAACAGACCGATCACTGGCCCAATACTGGGGTATATAACTTATTGTTAACTTTTGAAGAAACTAGTATAAACCAGTGACTCAACCTATAGACCGAATAGATAAGGGTGCTCACCTCTCGGTCCACCCAGACCGCACAAATAGATCAGAGAAAATAGTAGGTAAATGAGGGGCACTCCGTATGAGGGAATACAAACAGCAAGTGAATAATGGCTAGATTTTATTGATCCTATAAACAAGCAAATGCATCAAACAATAACCATGTTAAAAACATCCATAAAATGTGGTAAAATGCATAAAATAAAATGAATATCCAATGGAAAAGGGCCCTGAGAAAAATTCAGACAAGTATGAAAGTCCACAAATTCGTATTCGCGAATAATCAGCAGTCCCCACAATTGAAATAATCGCACCGGGTCTTTATACACTTGGAAAATTCGTAACTCAAGCCTGTATCAGGCTCCAAATGAATCGCATCCACAATCTGACTATGTCAGAAAAATCGTATTCTGTACTGTCCGATTTAAATCCTCCAGTAAATTCGAATAGTCAGATCTATCAGTAATCGTGAAGGGAATCTCTTACCCTGTTCCGTCACTGGCTTGATGTAATGGATCGCAAACACAGCCGATCTTACCCAAACGCGGCGTCCCACGTGGTATGGAGTTTCGAACGTCACGTCTGCCGTGACTCCTCGGCTGGAAATGGTAGTAAGACAATCGATCCTTCTTAAAGATGCAGCCTCTAGTTCGAGACAGGGTAGTGCTCCAGATGCGAAAATCACCCCGATTATGGTTATTTTCTCCTCATAAATCTTGATTTCTTGGGGAACGGCTCACTGTCCCAACTGGCCCAGACGCGTTTCAGGGTATACACCCCTTCCTCAGTCAGATTGTGGATGCGATTCATTTGGAGCCTGATACAGGCTTGAGTTACGAATTTTCCAAGTGTATAAAGACCCGGTGCGATTATTTCAATTGTGGGGACTGCTGATTATTCGCGAATACGAGTTTGTGGACTTTCATACTTGTCTGACAAATTTTTCTCAGGGCCCTTTTCCATTGGATATTCATTTTATTTTATGCATTTTACTACATTTTATGGATGTTTTTAACATGGTTATTGTTTGATGCATTGGCTTGTTTATAGGATCAATAAAATCTAGCCATTATTCACTTGCTGTTTGTATTCCCTTATACGGAGTGCCCCTCATTTACCTACTATTTTCTCTGATCTATTGTTAACTTTTATTTAGAACGGTCCTCCCGGCTGCTGAAGTCATCTTTCTGGCTGCAGCAGTGACCTATGTGCAGGGTTGTAGCAGAGAGGACCAAAGCTCAGCACTGGAAGAAACAGAGGGAGAAGAGGTGGATCTCCTCTTATCATATTTACAGAGGCTGACTGTTTTTATAGAACTCAAACAACCCCTTTAATGCTTCCAGGGGGTGGAATTGGAAATAAATAAACTGCAATTATGACATGGTGTTTTAAGTTATCAATTTTGCGCTGTTCACCGTTCAGCATAAATAATGTCATCTTTATTCTATTGGTTAGTATAATTATGGCAGTACCAACATGTATAGGTTTTTAAGCCCTACTACACTTTTTTTCCAGCATTCATGGTGTGTGTTAAATAACATGATATTGTACACAGCAGGGCGTGTAGAGATGAAACCGCATCCAAGTCAGGTACTTTTCCGATACATTTTTTTTAAGGTGCGACAGTGGTATACTCAGGGAGGGAGTATTCGCCACTGTATTCCACAGTGACATACATCAGATGAATGCCTATTGACATATCTGAGTATATACCAATCATGTATACCTCCGATGTACCTAAAAAGGAGATTTCAACAAAGTTTTATAAAGGGCAGATAAAACCAGTTGTAGACAGGGTATAAAAGCGCACACATGATAGTTTGTAGTGCAGGAGGATGAATCACAAATCTGTGTACAACTGTAGAGAGAAACCAGAGCACCCATTGCAAACACTGCAGGGGAAGAGGAATCGTACACTCCACGAAATCATTATCTGTCAGGATGGACCACTTATGAGCTTAAGGCCTCATGCACACGACCGTTGTTGTGTTCCGTGTCCACTGTTCCATTTTCTGTGATTTTCTGTGGATCCATTCACTTTCAATGGGTCCGTTGAAAACTCGGAAAATGCACCGTTTGTCATCCGTGTCCGTGATCCGTGTTTCCAGTCCGTCAAAAAAAATATGATCTGTCCTACGGTTCGCGGACCCATTCAAGTCAATAGGTCCGTGAAAAAACACAGAGGCACACAAGATTGTCATCCGCGTCCGTGATCCGTGTGCGTTTTTTTCCTATCATTTGCAAGGCAAACTTGACTTAGATTAGTTTTTCACTTTTCATGTCTGGTGATCCTCCAAAAATCAAGGAAGACACAGAAACAAAAATGGAAACGGATCACAGAACAACGGAACCCCGTTTTGCGGACCGTGAAAAAATACTGTCGTGTGCATGAGGCCAAAGAAGGGGAAGTTAGTACAGGAATGAAGCTGTGCTGATTCATGAGCACTAGTGAAGACAGCAGTATCCTAGCCACACAAACCCCAAATTTAGCATGTATTACTGGAAGGGACACGACCACACGAGAAAAGTCTAAGGCCTCTTTCACACTTGCGTTGTCCGGATACGGCGTGTACTCCACTTGCCGGAATTACACGCCGGATCCGGAAAAACGCAAGTAAACTGAAAGCATTTGAAGATGGATCCGTCTTCAAAATGCGTTCAGTGTTACTATGGCAGCCAGGACGCTATTAAAGTCCTGGTTGCCATAGTAGTAGTGGGGAGCGGTATACTTACAGTCCGTGCGGCTCCCGGGGAGCTCCAGAATGACGTCAGAGCGCCCCATGCGCATGGATGACGTGCCATGCGATCACGTGATCCATGCGCTTGGGGCGCCCTGACGTCACTATGGAGAGCCCCGGGAGCCGCACAGACGGCAAGTATACTGCTCCCCCGCTCCCCACTACACTTTACCATGGCTGCCAGGACTTTAGCGTCCCGGCAGCCATGGTAACCATTCAGAAAAAGCTAAACGTCGGATCCGGCAATGCGCCAAAACGACGTTTAGCTTAAGGCCGGATCCGGATCAATGCCTTTCAATGGGCATTAATTCCGGATCCGGCCTTGCGGCAAGTCTTCAGGATTTTTGGCCGGAGCAAAAAGCGCAGCATGCTGCGGTATTTTCTCCGGCCAAAAAATGGTCCGGTCTGGAACTGAAGACATCCTGATGCATCCTAAACGGATTTCTCTCCATTCAGAATGCATTAGGATAAAACTGATCAGGATTCTTCCGGCATAGAGCCCCGACGACGGAACTCTATGCCGGAAGAAAAGAACGCAGGTGTGAAAGAGCCCTAAAACTAGGAGCAGGTTGCAAACTGAACTTCAGGGTGTCTGAAAATGAACAAAGGAATGAAGTTGGCCTGAAACGTAATGTGTTGTTGTTTTTTTTTACTCCATGTAACCATTATGAAATGCAAAAATCATTTTTACATTACATATCCTTTACATTGGTCATAGACATGAGAGAATACCTCAGCAACCCATTTAATCCTATTTATTCCTATAGAATGAGGTTATAGCTTCTAGATCCCCAAAATAGAAAGATATTGCAATTGTCGAAAAAAAAAATTAATAAAAAAAAATAAAAAAAAATCATACTGCATGCTTTGAACCTTACGTAAGAAACTCGAAACTACTACTAGCCTGGACTATACCCAACGATGACATCTGCAGCAACATATGCACAAGTAGAGAGGAAAGATAGAAAATCCCTACATTAGAAGGGAGTAATCTGGAATGCACAGTTGTGATTTTTAGGGCTATGAAAAGCCACCTTTATGTTTTATGCGTTTAGATAAAAAATTCTATGAAATGTGTATTAAAATTATGCAATAAAGTTACAGAGGTCTCAAAAATTCCGGTTCTTTAGTAAAAGCAGGGTATCCCAATGTTCATTCATTTCAATAAACCAAGCTAGAACACTTAGTGCATGAATGCTAAGTGAAGGAGAACTTTTAGCTTAGTGCTGTGGTGAGGACAGGCGTTATTTATAACTGGGAGCGCAGCCAATGATGAAGCATATATGGTGTATCCTGAGAATACCACCGGATAAAACTGCTTTTATCTATAATACAGCAAATCACTGCACATCAGCTTCCCCAGAATCCAATAGCCTAGCATGCTCACTATAGGAGAAATACCCTAATAGTCTGCCCGGCAACCTGAAAATCAGGATAGGCATCCAGAGATTCATTTGGCAGCTTTAAATTAAGAAACACACCAAATCCCTTTATACACAAAATCTCACGCTCTGTCCTCCTCCCAGCAGTGAAGCATCGAGGGTGCTTTAAGAAGTAACGGAAGGATTCAGACATATATAGACTACCAGCACCAGCGATTCTCGGCATTCATTTACCAAAAGGGTAAATAAGAAGTGCTGCTCTGAGTGACAATATAGGGGCAGGAGTTGGTCAAAGTTGCCAACAGGATCACTGATCTTGGCCATTAATGATTTACATCCTAAAGGCTCATGCACACGAACGTACTTTCTTTCCAGGTTATTCTGTATGTCCGTACCGCAATTATTATTATTTTTTAACATGTCCTATTATTGTTCACATTATGGACAAGGATAGTACTGTTCTGTTAGGGGCAAGCAGTTCCGTAAAATACGGAATGCACACGGACGTCATCCGTATTTTTTGCAGAACAGTTTTTTGCGGAACGCAAAATACATACAGTTGGGCACATGAGCCCTAAGGCTGCTGTCTGCTTAGTTATAGGAGCAGAAAATGCTGGATCCAGCACATAACTGAAATCCGGACAGACTCCATTGACTAGAATGGGATCCGTCAGGTTTCCATTATGGACTACTTCATTTTTCCAGACAAACTATTCGTCCACTGAGGAAATATTTCACATAATGTGCAACAGAGCCTCTGATGCAGATGGGAACTTTGCAAATATGCATGAATGCTGGAAGCAGTAGTACCTACACACTACAAATCATGTATTTTTTTTTATTTTTATTATTTACAAATTTTTATTACATATAACAGTGGTGGCGAACCTATGGCACGGGTGCCAGAGGCGGCACTCGGAGCCCTCTCTGTGGGCACCCTGGAAAAAGTATATGGTGTACCAATATGCCTTAGACTTTTCTTGACATTCAGCAGTGCAGGGTGCACTATGAACAGAACAGGCAGCGCATTGAATCATAGGCAGGCTATTATAGTTAAATGATAAAGTACATGGGAGATATACTGTATTGGTATTCAAGTTAAATTGCTGTGTTGGCACTTTGCAATAAATAAGTGGGTTTATACAACTACAAACACTAGAAAAGGACATATTGTTAATCTAGATCCATTTATTCTATATTGTGTAAAACGTCTGGCCATTACCCAGAGATCTGAATTGAACATATTCTTTAAACCATACTAGTTTTGTTAGGAACACCTAGATTAAGATCTGGCAATGCGAAATCCACCAAGCCAATTAAAGGTGGGGTTGCCTGTTCCAATAAAATACCAGCATCTATGTATACACACTTACACAGAGAATGCTATCAATCACTGATAACACTTCCCCGTGTACAACTATCTACATATACACACTTAGGGCTCGTTCACACGACTGTGTCCAATTCCTGTATTGCAGACCGCATTTGCGGATTCGCAATACCCAGGCACCGTTCCGTTGTCATTCTGCATCATGGATGTGGACCCATTCATTTCAATAGGTCTACAAATCCAGAGATGTGGAACAGTAGCACTACTGAGTGCTTTCTGGGGCTCCGTTCCGTGCCTCCGCACCGCAAAAAGATAGAATGTGAATGGGTCTTCGATCCCCATGTGCCTGCCCCAAGGAAGGTGCCTGTGCATTGAGGAACGCAATTTGAGGTTCACAGCACGGGCACGGGCCACCAACGGTCATGTAAACGAGCCCTCACACAGAGAATGCTATCAATCATTGATAACACCCCCCCTGTGTACAGCTATCATCGACTGACAGCAATCTCTGTATACACACTTACATAGAATGCCATCACAGATAACACCTCTCCTAGGTACAGTTATTAGTGATTAACAGCTATCTCTGTATACACACACAAATAATCCATCACTGATAATAGCTCACCTGTGTACAACCAGTGACTGGCAGCTATCTATATACTGTATACACACTTACACAGAGAATTCTATCAATGACTGATAACACCTCCCCCGTGTATAACGATCAGTGACTGACAGCTATCTCTGTAGACACACTATCCTGGCGTCCCAACATCTCGTCCATCATTAAGAAGGCTCACCAGCGGCTCCATTTCCTTCGACAACTGAGGAATTTCGGCATGGCTCAGGACCTACTGAAGTCCTTCTACTCCTGTACCATCGAGTCGGTATTGTGCTCGTCCCTTCTGGTGTGGTATGCCGGCTCATCAGACAGTGACAAGCGCAAACTACAAAGGGTCATCAGCTCGGCGGAGAGAACTACTCGACTGCCACTACCACCCCTTGACTCTATCTTCTCCAACAGACTGCGCTCCAGGGCTCTGAAAATATTCAAATGACCACTCCCATCCGGGCCATCATCTCTTCAGACGTCTAAAGTCGGGCCGCAGGTATCAGGCCATCCCTGCAAGGACATCGAGGAGGCTGAACACTTTCTTCCTAACGGCCGTCAGACTGCTGAACTCATCACGCCCCATCTCCCGCCCATAATCCCTCCCTCGCCCCTAATGTGCCCATTGCTAACCCCCCCCCCCCTTCCACCCCCTAGTTACTATGTCTGTACCTGTGCCTAACCCAATTCCGAGCACGATCGACTGTGTCGTGTTTGGCGAATAAAGCGAATTCTGACTTACACCTCCCCATGTACAGTCAAATAAATATATAGTCTAATGATTAACGACAACTCCTGAAAAGACCTAGCTCCAATTTATTCACAGGTCAAGTCTTACCAGTGCTGAATGAGATAATGCACGGATGAAAAAAAAAAATAATAATAAAAAATGCAGAAGCTGCTAATGATATCAGATTATCATTTCGCACTTCTAGCACAGAGCTTGGAATTGTACACGTTCCATGACACCTTGTAACTCTGAGATTCTTCCTTCCTGATGGTTTATTTCAGGAAAGTGATGTCACAAGACGCTACAATGTTGTTTGGCTGGTAGGATCGTGTTGTCAAGCAGAAAACCTTCCTGACAGCATGCGACTTCATCAGGGCTTTGTTCATTAGTCTTGTAGACCTGTATGGAGGCTTTCAGCTGCTCAATTCCCATGTGCCACACTGTTTACTTACAACTACCCAGAATCCTCTGTGAACCCGGCACACTGCTGCATATGTGACAAGCAAACCTACAAAAGCCCATTGTGCACTGTACACCAAGTCTTATCTAAAAGGAAATATTGCTCAATGAAAGGGATTTAAGGACACAGATGACTTGTGGGTTTGGTATTTTTCTGACTAGATAGGAAAAAAGTTCCACTTAAGTGACTGTTGAGAGAAAGGATTTCCAAAAGTATTAACCATTTTATGCTCATGGACTTAAATGATTAAGGCACGGGTGCTAAACATGTCCTACACTGGTCCATTTAACACTGAACTGACCTGAGTTTGGGGACCATGAAGCAATCATTGAGATCCGCAATATGTGGAAAATCATTACCGTGCCATAATAAATACACACCTGCAAGAATCTGCTAAATGGTCCAGGATGATGCAGAAACACATGCTATAAGTATATAGAACTGCCCTATCAGATGGTTGATAAAGAGGGTCCACATGGCCTCATCCAGGGAACCAAGCTTTTCTAGTTACAATTTTGGCTTCGAGTTGTATGGACAACAACGTGAACAGAGAAAAGAGAATCAATGACAAATATCCCTGTCATCATGGAAGAACCAGGCATGAAATGTTTGATGCTAAATATATTAGGAAGCAATAACCTAAAATCTTTCAAGAATATTTTACCATTTTTAGTTTTATAGCTCAAAGTGAAATTGGAAAAACTGAGACATATTTCAGATAGAAACAAATATTATAACGGGGAAAATTATCGATCTTTCGAAAACTGTGTGGGGTTTTCATCTCCTCAGCACAGAGGTTGGAACGCCTTCAGCGGTAAGGTCACTCCAATCGATGACTTTACAGACAATGTCAAACCAGATTACCATCACACAAGAAGAAGAAGAAATGGCCTGCAGGCTGATCGAGTTATTCAAGGGAAGTGAAACATGTGCATCACACATACATGTCTACGAATCACACAGTGTATGTGTAAATCCTCACAGGACCATTGGGCAGTTAAAGGAGATTGCCACCAATTTAGGAATTCTTTGAAACTGTATGAAACTGGAGAATAAAAACTGAAATACACTGATGATGTATTTGGTACAGTTGGTTGCAATTAGCATGCAGGCTTTGTCAAGGTTTTTTGTGTGGTTTTCAGTGAAACATGTTAGAGGGGATCTGTCATCAGTTTAAGGGTGGTATCACGTAACTTTTTTGGTTTTCAAAAACACAGTTTTATGATGATATCACCTTTATTTTGGAGCAAAAAAACAAAAAACGGGTGATTTTTACATGTTGTCCAACAGGAAATTATAAAATGCCCTATGAACAGTTTTTTTCTTTTTTGAAGTGCCATTTTACTATAGTTTCCTAGCATTCTTTTGGTCCTGTAGATTTTTTCTCCTGACTGTACCGATTTTGTGCCATTCCTGGTCTTTCTTGTTTACCAGTTTATGGAATGATGAGACGTCCACATGATACCAAGTTATAAGCATACGGTGGCCAATCACAAACACATAGACGTTCGGCATGGATAGAGGCCTCAACTGACTGCTGTGAATGCTGTTCGGTAGAAAGTTTCCAGTACCTTGCTTAATTAGCACTGCAGTCCCTTAATTCTAGTCGGAGTGGTTACTCTTTCCATGTTGTTCTCTTTGGCTAAAAGATAGAGTTCTAAGTGGACCTCACAGAATGTATGAGCGTTATACGAGTTCCCCACCCCCCCTCCACCCAACTCAAATTTGAATTCCAATTTGAAATTGCACCACAACGTAAGTAGTAGAAATCTAGCACTTGTTAGAAGTGTCCAAAGAGTTTTTTTATGCATTCAACTATACAGGAATAGTAGGGTTAAAGCCTTTCACCATCAGTCTGCCCTAGATTGCTAGCTGAGCTATAGAAGTAGACTTTTCCTTGGGTTTTCATCTCCGATGCAGAGTACTCTGCTAAACTCAGGAAGCAGTCAAATACAGCCGGGGGCACGGGCACCACCAATGTAAAGAGGCAGTAATGTGTTCTCTGGAAAAAGCACATTATTTAAAAGAGTTACATTCTTTAAAAAAAAAGAAAAAGAAAAAGGGCCTAAGGGAAGGTATTCTAATGCTTAAAATCTAATGGACAAATTGCCAGTAAACAAGAGTCTGCACTATGCAGAATGAATGGAACCATGTCCTTCAATTTCTTCTATTAAACTTTTCCATACACACCAGGCCTGGTTCTCCCAATTACACACTATAACCCAACCTTCATATCAATGCGACAACAGTGAAGAATAAGAAGATGTGGCAGAAATATATATACCGTCAAGTGTGTAAGGTGCGGAAACTATAGTAAAACTCCACCTTAATGCCACAGCCATACTAAAAATATATCACCTACATCCTCAATCCAATTTACTCATCCAAGAGGACAGCTAAGGAAAAGGTGAAGTCAGCACTTCCTGTTTGCCTAAGGGTCCATTCACACGTCCGCAAAAGGGACCCCCCCTTCCACCCCCTAGTTACTATGTCTGTACCTGTGCCTAACCCAATTCCGAGCACGATCAACTGTGTCGTGTTTGGCAAATAAAGCGAATTCTGATTCTGACTTACACCTCCCCCATGTACAGTCAAATAAATATATAGTCTAATGATTAACGACAACTCCTGAAAAGACCTAGCTCCAATTTATTCACAGGTCAAGTCTTACCAGTGCTGAATGAGATAATGCACATCCGTTCAGCAATTTTGCGGAACGGGTGCGGACCCATTTACTTTCAACGGGGCCACAAAAGATGCATACAGCACACAGTGAGTCATTGAGATCCGCAATATGTGGAAAATCATTACCGTGCCATAATAAATACACACCTGCAAGAATCTGCTAAATGGTCCAGGATGATGCAGAAACACATGCTATAAGTATATAGAACTGCCCTAACAGATGGTTGATAAAGAGGACAAGAAAAGGCATTTCTATTATAGTGCCCTCCATGTGCAGTCCGCAAAATGCGGAACGCACATGGCCGGTGTCCGTGTTTTGCGTATCCGCAATTTTCAGACTGCAAAACGGTTGCGGAAGTGTGACTGGACCCTTAGGCTAAGTTCACGTCTGGGGAGGATGTGTGAACTTGGTATAGCACCCCTTTTTTACTTCCGTACTGACGTACCATGAATCTATAAGAAAAAACTTTTGCACAAAATTGGAGGTATAGTATAATTTTGTATGGGAGCTATATAACATGCAGATACAGCTGTGTGCATAGGCCTAAACCAAATGTCCACCTTACTATGTAGTTCACCACCATGCAGATAACAAATATGTATTAGGAAATAACCGATAACACAATTTACAGTTGTACAAATCTAGAGGTGAATGTACTCTTCACAGGGTTTTCCGGGGGAATACATTTTATTAAAACTGGTGATGGAGTGAGTTACGATAACAATTTCCTTGCTTACCTCACCGATCCTCCTCTGCTGTTGAACCACTGTTTGACATTAAGAAAATGCCCTGGACTACCCACTCAAGCAATCACTGGTTGAGATGGGTCACCCCTGCCGCCAGTGATCGGCTGAGTGGGCAGTCCAATCTACTTCCTGTGTGTCAAGTCCGATACCAGGAAGTGGGGAAGAGAGCAGCTGGGGCTCGGTCAGGTTAGTTATGTTAACTCTGATCCTGTTTATAATTAAAATTATTCACTTGGGGGGAAAAAACTTTAACCAGTGTTTGGTAACCTGTCATCATGCCTGTAGGACACAGGAACTGTAGCTGGAAGCCAACAATGATTCCAGGGACGTTTCTACAACAGTAAACACCTGTCAGCACAAGCCAATCTCTACCTCCTTTCCTGTGTGTAACCACTGATGAGACAGCCAGGAAAACTGTGTCAAGGAAACAGACCAGCAACAACAAAATAGTTTTCCTTTTCCTTGCAAGAAGGAAACATATGTCAGCACTGTAAGGCTCACAGCAGACTGTGGTGAATAAGGCACATGTAGGTGCAGACCTTACAAGCAGCCTCACCGCTGAAACAGCTCAAGTTCAGGGATAAATTACAAGTGTAAGTGGAACTAGAAGGCCAAATAGATGGGATCTGGAGGGAGACATTGGGGAGGATTTATAAAAACCGGTGAAAAGGAAAACTGGCTTAGGCTACTTTCACACTCGTGGATCGGCACAGACGGATCCGTTCAGAAAATTAAACCATCTGCATCCGTTCAGAACGGATCCGGTTGTATTATCTTTAACATAGCCAAGACGAATCAGTCTTGAACACCATTGAAAGTCAAGGGATGGATCCATTTTCTATTGTGCCAGATTGTGTCCTATAAAACTGATCCATCCCCAAATGAGTGTGTCAGGACGGATCCGTTTGGCTCAATTTTGGTGTCCGTCTCCAAAACGGAATGGAGACTGAACTGATGCATTCTGAGCGGATCCTTTTCTATCCAGAATGCATTAGAATGCAAACTGATCCGTTTTGGACCGCTTGTGAGAGCCCTGAACGGATCTCACAAACGGAAAGCCAAAACACGAGTGTGAAAGTAGCCTTAGTTAGCCATAGGAACCAATCAGATTCCATCTTTCATTTTGCAAAGGAGCTGCAAAAATGAAAGGTGGAATGTGATTAGTTGCTTTGGGTAACTAAGGCAGTTTTCCTTTAAACTGGTTTTGATACATCTCCCTCATTGTTTCTCTAAGGCTGGCTATACACACGAAATAGCTGTCGACCAAACCCTTGTTCAGCTGGCAGCTATTCCTTTCACCACTCACTTAAACCAGAGGACCTTTCACTGATTTTCACACTGTGAACTAAGTATACGGACATGGAGAGCGGCGCCCGGGGATCTCACTGCACTTACTATTATCCCCGGGCGCCGCTCCGTTCTCCCGCTATGCCCTCCGGTATCTCCGCTCACTTATAGTAGGCAGAGATTTCAGTCGTTAAGTTATAGTAGGCGGAGTCTGCCCTTGTTCTGCTCTAGCGCTGGCCAATCGCAGCTCACAGCCTGGGAGCAGGGGCCCTGACCCCGAAGGGGCCCATCCAGGAGGAGGAGGACTAAAAGATTTTGTCAGGGCCCCCTCAACAGTATTACACAATGTAATTATATACAGTGACAGTATAGACAGTGTACAAAATAGATGGAACAGCGGCCGGGCCTGGTCTGAGAGAGCGATCTTTACTAGCCACAGGAATGTGGCGGCATGAAAGGAAGGGGTTGTGAAAAAATTACGGGGGGAGGGGGGCCCCATTCAAAAATATGCTGCGGGGCCCAGTAATTTCTAGTTACGCCACTGCCTGGGAGGTTATTTTTTCCCAGGCTGTGATACCGGAGGGCATAGCAGGAGAACGGAGCGGCGCCCAGGGATAATAGTAAGTGCAGTGAGATCCCCGGGCGCCGCTCTCCATGTCTGTATACTTAGTTCACAGTGTAAAAATCTGTGAAAGGTCCTCTTTAAGCATGCTTCTGAATAGGGAGAGGGGAATAAACAACTGACCAATACCTCTGGTGGCAGCTTAGTTCTCCAAGAACAAAAGGATTGAGCATGTTGAAATACAACAACCTCATCCTTCTTTCTTGAAACAACCAACAACCGGAACACATTAAGTTAGGCTAGTTTCACACTAGCGCTAGGGATCAGGCAGGCTGCGCGCAACTATTTTCTTCGAACCGATCCTCAGCAGATTTGCTGGCTTTCCGGACGTCCGCCGGTTCCCATTATAGGTAACAGGGATGGACAGAGATTCAAGCTTCTGACAATGCCGGAATGCGCTTACACTTACAGGGGAAATTAAAAGGGGTTATTCCATCATGCTCCAACCTCTGCTCCCAAAAGGTAATTATCTGCCTGTCCTAGCCGAGTGTCAGCAGAATTTCTCATGTGTACGATAAAGTATAAGTAAATACACTCATTTGAAGGTCCTTTTCAGTGTTAAAGCAGGAATGGTTTAGAAAACTAGTAAATCACTTACCTCTGTGACATCCATGACTTTGATAGCGGCAAGTTGGCCTGTTTTGACATGTCGGCCCTAAAGAAAACATAAATAAATGTGTTAGATACTTAAGACATAGGCAATTTAACAACTGGCCAACAAGTTGTCCGCTTTCAGCTCTCCGATCCAATGGATGAATCTGCTCACCTGGCAGACCTGGACTGATCATCATACCCCTGCCCTGGAACATGAGATTTGCAATGAATGCTTTTATCTTTTCTTCCCCTCTCAGATGCTTTAATATACAGTATGAACCATAGTGCTATTTGTTATTCTGGGGGTTTCTAGAGAGGTCCTCTAGTTTGAGGATATTATGTTGTTTGTATATTCTTATTTCAATAAAATAATTCCCTCTGTATGTATGTGTTTTAGGAGTTTGTGCTACGATTCTTCAAATAAAACATTTTTTGAAACGAAAATAAAAATAAAAATCCATTATAGCTAGGCTCCAGAGAGACGATCTACGTAGCTAGTAGGTCATCAGCATTCGATCTGCAGGGACGCGACACCCAGGACCCCTGCCGATCAGCTGTTAGAAGAGGCCTTCTGAGGTCACCATACATCAGTCCCATGGCCTAGGTGTAGCTCAGGCCCATTCAAGTGAATGGTGCCAAGCTGCAGTACCAACCACTGCCATTATACGATGTACAGCACTGTGCTTTAAAGGGAACTTGTCATCAACTTTCTGCTGATCTCACTGAGGGCAGCATAAAATAGTGACAGAAACACTGATTTCAGCAGCGTGACACTTATGAGCTAAGTGTCAGTGGTTGCCGAGAACCAGCAGCATAATCATTGCAGCCCAGGCCTCGAGAAGAGTCAAATCTACCTGAGAAGAGTCATGGTTAATCCTAATCTCCTGCTCTCTCACCCATCTGCTGATGACTGGAAGTTCTCTCCTAGAGAGAAAGGGAGAAAACGACATAGAAGACCATCAATCATCAGCAGGTGGGCGGGGGGAGCAGGAATTCATGAATGACCATGACTCTTCTCAGGTGGCCGTGACTCTTCCAGGCCCAGTCTGCAATGATTGTGATGTTGGTTCTCGGCAACCACTTACTTTTAGCTTATAAATGACAGCCCGCTGAATTCAGCTCACCTGTCTCTACTTTATGCTGCCGTTAGTATGAGTAGCATAAAGGTGATGACAGGTTCCCTTTAAGAGCTGCTCAGAGCCTGCATCGCTAACCAGAGCTACGGTGAGCACAGCGGCTCCCTGAAACAGCTGATTGGCAGGGATTCAGACATCCGTGTGTCTGTTACACAAAAAGGTAGAACACATCCTATTCTTGGCCGCAAAATGCAGACAATGGATTCACAAGCCAACGGTTCCACAAACAAAAAAAGAAGAAAAAAAAAAAAAAAAAGGACGCAACAGACGCAATCTGCGTTTTGCATACCACAAAACAGATAGTCATGTGCATGAGGCCTTCACCTGTAAAAAACTGCAATACATTGAAAACTGTGGCAAAAAAAGAAACATGGATTTTTCTCTGAAAGTTCTAACCATACCACAACAGCACATGTGATTATAGCGTAACAGCGTGTAAAAATGTGACCTCGTGTACAATAGCCTATGATAATATAATGCGACTGCACAGTGTGATAATTAACGAGCTTCCTATAGACCTGGAGACCCATAATAATAATAAAATGTATTTATACAATGCCACCATATTCCACAGCGCTTTACAAATTCATAGGGTTCATGTACAAAAGAAACGCAACTGGCCAATATACAACTGAAACACTAGGAGTCAGGGCCCTGCGCGCAAGAGCTTACAATCCATGACGAATTGGGGGTGACACATAAGGTAATTGAAACAATCTACTTAAAAGATTGAATCAAAGATTTCAGTTCAGGGCAATTCTCTACACATGCAAAGCCAGAACTCTTAACATGCATGTTTTCCTCATAAGCAATGTCAGCCTGATGGCTGTATGTCCACTGCTCTAAATGACTAACTTCAGGCTTTTTAAACCCTTCATGTGTGTTCTCCTGAGCCACATGGGAAACCTTTCCTGGAGTATTGTTCCCTCCGATTAGTGGAAGCCAAGTGTAATCCATTGGGGACGGTTTCTATGAGAGGGAAGAGCAGGGGCAGACCGCAGCTGTGCCATTGCCGCACATATGCCATGATTTCATCTACACATCCTCAACATGATCCGCTTCAAATAACACAACTCATCGGACAAAAATCCAACAGTGCCTCGGATCTTTTCACGCCACATTTGGACAATGGGGGTCATTTACAAATCTTTGATTCCCCCTGTGCTGATGGAGGATGAGCCTGATTTATAATTAGATGCACGCCTAGTCATAAATTAGGAGCATCCTCTGGCAGGCCTGGAGTGAAAAAACATTCCCTGAGTGGAGTTGTTTTTTCGTCGTTTCATGAGTGGCATAAATTTTTATGAATTTGCTAGGGCTGTCAGCTCTGGTCCTGCACGGCCCCCCGCAACTCCCCAGAAACACTGCATGCAACAAGACATTGCCCCATGGGCATCTAAAAGTCACAAAAAAAGGGGACCTGTGACTTATGTCAAACTGGCATTTATAATTGACTCCCAATATGTCTCATGTACCATACCGTTGATATTAAAAAGGAAAAATAATACGCCCAGAGGTTTTTGCAGGCAAAAGTTCAGGTCATTTTGGTGTATTTTGACACGTTTAGGTCTGTTACAATTTTATTTGAAAAAAAAACAATGTACAGACCAAAAGTTTGGACACACCTTCTCATTCAAAGAGTTTTCTTTATTTTCATGACTATGAAAATTGTAGATTCACACTGAAGGCATCAAAACTATGAATTAACACATGTGGAATTATATACATAGCAAAAAAGTGTGAAACAACTGAAAATATGTCATATTCTAGGTTCTTCAAAGTAGCCACCTTTTGCTTTGATTACTGCTTTGCACACTCTTGGCATTCTCTTGATGAGCTTCAAGAGGTAGTCACCTGAAATGGTTTTCACTTCACAGGTGTGCCCTGTCAGGTTTAATAAGTGGGATTTCTTGCTTTATAAAAGGGGTTGGGACCATCAGTTGTGTTGTGGAGAAGTCAGGTGGATACACAGCTGATAGTCCTACTGAATAGACTGTTAGAATTTGTATTATGGCAATAAAAAAGCAGCTAAGTAAAGAAAAACTAGTGGCCATCATTACGTAAAGAAATGAAGGTCAGTCAGTCCGAAAAATTGGGAAAACTTTGAAAGTGTCCCCAAGTGCAGTCACAAAAACCATCAAGCGCTACAAAGAAACTGGCTCACATGCGTACCTCCCCAGGAAAGGAAGACCAAGAGTCACCTCTGCTGCGGAGGATAAGTTCATCCGAGTCACCATCCTCAGAAATTGCAGGTTAACAGCAGCTCAGATTAGAGACCAGGTCAATGCCACACAGAGTTCTAGCAGCAGACACATCTCTAGAACAACTGTTAAGAGGAGACTGTGTGAATCAGGCCTTCATGGTAGAATATCTGCTAGGAAACCACTGCTAAGGACAGGCAACAAGCAGAAGAGACTTGTTTGGGCTAAAGAACACAAGGAATGGACATTAGACCAGTGGAAATCTGTGCTTTGGTCTGAGGAGTCCAAATTTGAGATCTTTGGTTCCAACCACCGTGTCTTTGTGCGACGCAGAAAAGGTGAACGGATGGACTCTACATGCCTGGTTCCCACCGTGAAGCATGGAGGAGGAGGTGTGATGGTGTGGGGGTGCTATGCTGGTGACACTGTTGGGGATTTATTCAAAATTGAAGGCATACTGAACCAGCATGGCCACCACAGCATCTTGCAGCGGCATGCTATTCCATCCAATTTGCGTTTAGTTGTACCATCATTTATTTTTCAACAGGACAATCACCCCAAACACACTTCCAGGCTGTGTAAAGGCTATTTGACCATGAAGGAGAGTGATGGGGTGCTGCGCCAGATGACCTGGCCTCCACAGTCACCGGACCTGAACCCAATCGAGATGGTTTGGGGTGAGCTGGACCGCAGAGCGAAGGCAAAAGGGCCAACAAGTGCTAAACATCTCTGGGAACTCCTTCAAGATTGTTGGAAGACCATTTCAGGTGACTACCTCTTGAAGCTCATCAAGAGAATGCCAAGAGTTTGCAAAGCAGTAATCAAAGCAAAAAGGTGGCTACTTTGAAGAACCTAGAATATGACATATTTTCAGTTGTTTCCCACTTTTTTGTTATGTATATAATTCCACATGTGTTAATTCATAGTTGTGATGCCTTCAGTGTGAATCTACAATTTTCATAGTCATGAAAATAAAGAAAACTCTTTGAATGAGAAGGTGTGTCCAAACTTTTGGTCTGTACATTGTATATATTTATATTTGGGCTGCACGATATGGGAATTTTGTGCGATTGCGATTAGGGCCCTAAAAATTGCGATAATAGTATGCGATGCAATATTTTAAGGGAATTGTGCTAGAGGTCTATTTGCTTGGATTTTCAAGGCAAAAGCACACACAAATTACTGGTAGTTATGCTTAACTCAAGAACTGAAATGCACAGTGTTTTTCAAAATAAAACATCTTTTACTAAATTAAATAACATATTTGCATTACTGCAAAAGTACAAAATACAAAACTTGCCATTTTCTTAATAGCACTGCACAGAACAGATAAATAAAATAGAATAAATAAAAGAACATTTGTTCATTAAAATAACGACTTTCCTCCAGCCCCTCCTCCCTACCCATACTGTAACTGATGTATCGCCGGCCGCGCTGTGCAGCATAGCGGCCGGCCATACATCCGTGTCAACCACGTAAAAAGTCAACCATCGCTTTATAAAGGCACACTGCCATTTCCCCCCACTTTTGGGGGGGAAAAAGTTTGTCTTATAAAGCGAAAAATATGGTAATATAATTGGTGCATTTTTGGGTCGGCCAATTGGCGATTGCGATTTGGCGATTAATTGCGATTGCTTTGGCGATATATTATATATATATATATATATATATATATATATATATATATATATACACACATATATATATATATATATATATATATACACACACACACACACACACACACATACATAACATTGTGTGGACATTGGCTCTAGAGAAGGGATAGTTCAGTCACAGGATCCCATTCATTTAAAATAGTTTCAGAGATAACAAAATTCTCTTGTTGACCTCAGTTTACATTTGCTTCACCACTATCCCTTTTTTCATCAGCCAGAAGGACATCTATGTTCTGCAGATTATCCTGGACGGGCATATGGGTACATCCCATGTGAACACTGCAGATGTGCCGCAGTGGATCTGCATGCAGAACATCAGTTACGTATAAACTTACCAGAAATGTGGATGAGACTTTGAGAAATCTCATACATATAAATTAGAGACGGGGGGGGGGGAAAAATAAATCGGCAGCATATACACCCCTTTTGTGGACATACCAACGACAGGTCATTGTCCTATATACCTTGTCAGCAGGGCATTTTTTCTGCAAAGCTTGGATACAGTAAAGGGGTTAATACCTCCCAATGCAGAAGAATAATTGTGTGTAAATTCTAATGACATCATTGAAATTCCTGAGCGCAGTTTAATGCACAGGAGCTCGGCATTTCAAGAACCACCACCATAAAAGGCCAGCATAGAAATTGGTTCGCATTTGCTGCTGGCACCTTATGGGAAAACAAAATGAAAAACAGCTCTTTCAGCCCGCTGAGAACATGGTCAAATGTGAGACAGGCCAATGAACAAAGTTCTTATGAAACCATATCCTGGACATCGGCCATATCCCACATATTAAACACCTTCCTGTAAACCAGGGGTGGGGAACCTCCGACCCACAGGATCATTTCATATGGCCCCCAGCTCCCTGCCAGAGCACACCGTATTTCTCGGACTATAAGATACACTTTTTTCCTCCAAAATTGGGGAAAAGTGACAGTGCATCTCATAGTCCAAATGCTAAACACCACTTCCATTATTGAAGCAGTCATTAGCATGCAGGTCTGATGGGGGTCCGATCTGAGAGTAATGGGATTTGGGGGGTCCGATCTGAGAGTGATGGGATCTGGGGGGGGTCCGATCTAATGCTGATTGTGGGTCTGATCTGATCTGAGGGGGGGGGGGGGGTTGATTTTTGGGGTCTGATCAAATTTATGTTTGAACAAATATAACAGTCTAAATTTTTAAGTACGTTTTGTATGGCCCGAGAACGATGTTACAAATATCCAAATGGCCCTCGGCAGCAAAAAGCTTCCCCACCCCTGTTGCAAACCAAAGTCCAACAACCGAAATGGTTAAGGAACATGAATAGCTGCTGGAGCACAAAGCAGAGGCTTCCTCAAAGAGTTGTTATGAAGAGGTTTACATCCTCCTGGGAGACATCGGTGCCAAATTTTCAAGACAAAAAAGAAACAGATCCTTTTCTTAAACCCCCATTACAGAGGAATTTGTGAATCATGTAGCGGCTGCACTCTGTGACAAAACAATATATACAATTTCTTTGTTTCTAGGTATTGAAATAGTATTTAACGAGCAACATAAGCTCTATTATAGCAGCACTTGCACCTTATATAGATGCACCAAAACTAAATCCCCCTAAATTAGGACCAGGGATACATTTACAAGGATAGATAATCTGCCGCCGATCGCTGGACAGTATGGCTGTCCTCACACACCTTGCATTGTCAGAAGCACGTGCCCAGTTTACACAAGGAGATGAGCGGCCAACAAAGGGGATTGTTTAGTTATTGGGGGGGGGGGGGGGGGGTTCGCAGTAAAAATGGGAACAAATGAATGTTCGATCTTTTGATGGGTGACCGGCAGCATGTCTACACGAGGCAATGATGGATAAGCATTTAGGTGATCGCCCCATAGGAAAGAGAGCCTAAGGGCACAGCCGTACATTCAGGATTTCTGATCAGTTTTGGAAGCCAAAACCAGAAGTGGATTTAAAAAAAAAGAAAAGTCATGTCTGTCTTTCATGATTCTCTCATAATCCACTCCTAATTTTGATTTCCAAAACTGCATAAAAAAAAAGGTTTAAAAAAATTGTAGCCTGTAAACTTAAGACACAGCCGAATAGAATGAAGAACATGATAGTAGACAAATCAATCATGATTTGTATATGGAAAAGCTGTAGGCGCAGACCTTGTATGGCAGTACCTTCGGGCATCCAATACACAGCCTAATGGTGGTTCTAAGGAAAAATACCTCTGTTTTGCAGCTGCATACAACATTTTATTTTTATTTATTTTTTGAGACAGAAAATCACTTGTGCATCTGCCTAAAAATTGGACAGAGGAAGTTACAGTAAAGCTCCACAGTCGTCAACAAGCACCGTATTGCAGAGTGTAATATGGCCATGTGCAAGAAGCTATGGTAAACGAACTCAGGCCGGAAGGCACTCCAGCTCTATCTTGGACCCTGTCTTATGGCATGCACCAGGCCCCTACGTCGCTTGAACTAAGGCTATCAAATTCATTATCTAGCACTCACTGCTAATTGCCGCAAGATTTTGTGGGTTACCAAGCAGCCATTAACACCAAATATATGGTTCTAATCAGTTACTATGATCCCGCTAGCTCTTGCACTACCGTACTCTACCTTCCAACGTTAGACTGTGAGCCCCATTAGGGACAGAGTGTTGCTAATGTCTGAAGTGCTGCGGAATATGTCAGCGCTATATAAGTGAGTATAATGAATAAAATATTCACAAAATCTTGCTCTCTCTCATAGAAAGTATTAAACAGCTAGGAAAACAGGGTGCATTTCTCACCAACAGTTCGTCTACTTGAGGGATGACTTGGCTACAAAAGAGGATCACCCCCCCCCTTCACCCACACACACACAAAATCAGTCTAAACGGATTCCAGTCATCTTACGCTGGGTTCACACCTGAGCATTCAGGATGTCACGCTCTGTATGCGCGATTGTACCGGCGTTTGCAATCGCGCATACAGAGACAAGCAAGCGCCCATTGTCGCGCGTTCCTGGAAGTCTATGTACGGGAACGCGCGACAAGACGCCCCAAAGAAGCTCATGTACTTCTTGGGGCGTCGGGCGTTTTACAGCGCGATCGTACGCGCTGTAAAACGCTCAGGTGAGAACCCATAGGGAATCATTGGTTCTTGCCTGTTGAGCGTTTTACAGCGCATAGGAACGCGCTGTAAAACGCGCAGGTCTGAACCCAGCCTTAGGGCAGCACATCTTCTGAAGGGGTTGATGCAGCATACACTGAGGCAGTGCCTATACAAATCTACTGGGTCTTGGGGCTCGTTCACACGACCGTGTGAAGCCTGTGCTGTGGACCGCAAACTGAGGTCCGCAATGCACGGGCACCAACCATGGCCCAGCCACATGAGGACTCAATGGGTCCGCGATCCCTCCGTTCTGCAAAAAAGATAGAACATGATCTATCTTTTTGCAGTGCGGAGGCACTCAACAGAACCCCAGAAAGCACTCCGTAGTGTTCCGTTCCGCATGTCCGGAAATGGTGTGAACGAGCCCTTACTGTATCATTGCATGCCAGCTCAGGTGTAGGACTAGCTTTAGGGTAGAGGGTCACATCTGCTGTGTGAAAAAAGGATACTCCACTTCCACATACAAAAAGGTGAGGCAGATTGTTACCTTACTTAGCAACAATGTTGTGAATGTTTCCTTCAGTAATACAGCCTCATCAGATAGAGACAATGTAGAAATACTGTAATATATGTGGAAAAGTCTAACATACTATTAAAATCCCATTCATCAATGTATAAAGGGTAAGAGTTAGAATACCTGCTTACGGGTGCAGGTGAACGTGCAGAAGATCTGCACAAATTCCTGTGCATGTCCATTCCCATACAGCACCAAAAACCACAAGTGTTAATTGCTGTTTTTGGTCTGAATTTGATGTGGATTTTCCTCAGATCTCAATATTCCTTTGAAAAAGGAAAAATCCACATCAAAAACCGCAAAATGACATGCTGCTTATTTCTTAATCCGCACGGAAGGTCAATTTCTGTACCTAAAAGAAGTGTACACCAAATTTGTATAATCTCATACACTTTGCTGGTACTGTATTAGGGCTCCTGCACACGAACTTATATTGTTTCCGTGTCCGTTCCGTAAAAAAAAAAAAAAATAGAACATGTCCTATTGTCCGCATTACGGACAAGAATAGTACTGTTCTATTAGGGGCTAGCTGTTCTGCAAAATACGGAATGCACATGGATGTCATCCGTATTTTTTGCCGACCGTGAAATACACGGTCGTGTGGATGAACCCTTACACTGTGATTTGTTCTGCACAGAAATACTGCACATAATCCGCAACATCTGAAGGTGGCTGATATTAGCACCAGGACACATTCATGTGCAGATCGTGGAGTCAGGTGGCACAGTCTTCTTACTTTTCCCTTAGGGCTTGGGAACCAGAAATAACATCCCCTGCGGTATTCATTTGTCAGTAAGCCACTCAAAGGTAAATTAAAAGAATGCAAGGGTTTATGGGTAACATCTAAAAGGGTGCCGTCATGAAGTATGTTGCTGTAGGGCGACTTTGGGGCTCCAGTAAATCAGCTTCAAAGAGGCGAGATGTTTAATGCAACTATAAAACACAGACACTAGACAGAGAATAAAGAGGCGGCTTTATAGCATCCCTGACACTCCTACACTATACCGATAACAGGCTTCCTTCTCGGTCAGTGTAAGGGTACCGGCAGATGGGGCAGATTTGTATGCAGAAAAAAATCCACGTGGAATTCGCACATAAAATTGCACTATTTAACACAGTTTTGTTGTGTTTTTTTATGCATTTTTTTCTTGCCGATTTTCAGTTTATGTGCACAACCCTATTGAAGTCTATTGTTAAAACACCTGTACAGAAGGTGCAGAACCGCACAAACAATAGAAATGCTGCAGATTTTATATCCACATGAAAGAAAAAAGCGACACTTGCATGATATTTGTCAAATCTCATTCACTTTTCCATGAGGATCCACATCCTGGGCTGGTACCTTTTACACGGACCAATGATAGCACAGTTTATGGGGAAGAAAGCAAATCCCTGTCAGACCATCAGCAGAGATGAGGGCTGTTTTTACATGCAGCAATCACTCTGCTGTATGGAGACAAGCGAATGATACAGTCTCCATAGAAAACCATTGCCCCACAATCTGCTGCACAAGAACGATTACTTTCTATACCAGTAGAATGGCGCAAACACCCGACTAACAAGTGTTTGCTGGCATGCACAGTTTGTTCCCCGAGGCTGATGCCAGCACAGGGAAGGAACACTATGCCAACACTACATGTGCGAGATTACGGCGCTGTAACTTTGTGACATCGGGGAGCAAGGAGGAGATTCGGAGTATGCGGGCGGTGCTGGGCTCCTTTACAGTGGGGGTTAGTACCAGTCCCTTGGGCACCCTACTTGCCTCATTTACATATACATAAAATTGTTTTTATTACACAATAAAAGCACTGAGAGCTATGGGGAATGTAGCTATAGGCAAAATCCAGGTGACAGAATCCCTTTAACAGTGATTTCCACAACAACAAGCCCCCTAAATAGTGGCCTCTACAGCAATCTGCCCCTGAACACTGACCTTCATAGCAGACTATCCCCTTAACTGGTACTTCCACAGTAGCCTGCCCCTAAGGTGGCCAGAGGTCCAGTTTTAGTCCGGCTTTCAGACTCCCTATCATCTGTCTGGCGCAGGTCCTGGACGGACACAGGGATGTCCTTTTGAATAGCTCACTCTCAGACAGCAGCACTGTGATGTCTGAGCGTGAGCTACAGGGAGAAAGTCACCCTCCTACCTCTGCGGACAGCATACGGCCGTCTGAATGAGCCCTTAACAGTGTCTTCCACAGCACCCTGCCCCTTTAAAGCAGACCTACAGCAGGGAAGAAAAATGGCTGGATTGTTATGGAAACCTGGTGTAAAACTGTGTGTATGTAGAGACTAAGGACCTGTGAGCTTCAATTGGCTGATCAGGCTCATGTGAACAGGCTTCTATTTGCTAATGCATTTTTTGGGAATATCTCAGGAACGTTACATGCTAGAAAGCAGAGACCCGGTCTAAAACATTCCCAGACACCTGATGTACCTCTGTGCCAAATTTCGTGTTTGTAAATGCGAGGGTGTGGATTCCTTTAGCGGACATACACACACACACACACACACACACACACACACACACTCAGCTTTATACGGTGGATATAAAAAGTCTACACACCCCTGTTAAAATGTCAGGTTTCTGTGCCGTAAAAAAAAATATATATTTAATCGGCGATAAATCATTTACAAACTTTTTCCACCTTTAATGTGACCTATAAACTGTACAACTCAATTGAAAAACAAACTGAAATCTTTTAGGTGGAGGGGGGAACAAAAACTTAAATAATGTGGTTGCATAAGTGTGCACACCCTATTATCACATTCAAAATCATGTTAAATATGAGTCAGCATACACCTGCCATCATTTACAGTGCCTCTGATTGACATTAACAACAAATAAAGTTCAGCTGCTCCAGTTGGTCTTTCCTGAAATTTTCTTAGTCGCATCCCACAGCAAAAGCCATGGTCCACACAGAGAGCTTCCAAAGCATCAGAGGGATCTCAGTGTTAAAAGGTATCAGTCAGGAAAAGGGTACAAAAGAATTTCCAAGGCATTAGATATACCATGGAACACAGTGAAGATAGTCATCCTCAAGTGGAGAAAATATGGCACAACAGTGACATTACCAAGAACTGGACGTCCCTCCAAAATTGATGAAAAGACTAGAAGAAAACTGGTCTGGGAGGCTACCAAGAGGCCTACAGCAACATTAAAGGAGCTGCAGGAATATCTGGCAAGTACTGGCTGTGTGGTACATGTGACAACAATCTCCCGTATTCTTCATATGTCTGGGCTATGGGGTAAAGTGGCAAGAGGAAAGCCTTTTCTTACGAAGAAAAACATCCAAGCCAGGCTACATTTTGCAAAAACACATTTGAAGTCTCCCAAAAGCATGTGGGAAAAGGTGTTGTGGTCTGATGAAACCAAGGTTGAACTTTTTGGTCATAATTCCAAAAGATATGTTTGGCCCAAAAACAACACTGCACATCACCAAAAGAACACCATACCCACAGTGAAGCATGGTGGTGGCAGCATCATGCTTTGGGGCTGTTTTTCTTCAGCTGGAACTGGGGCCTTAGTTAAGCTAGAGGGAATTGGGAACAGTTCCAAATACCAGTCAATATTGGCACAAAACCTTCAGGCTTCTGCTAGAAAGCTCAACATGAAGAGGAACTTCATCTTTCAGCATGACAACGACCCAAAGCATACATCCAAATCAACAAGGGAATGGCTTCACCAGAAGACGATCAAAGTTTTGGAATGGCCCAGCCAGAGCCCAGACCTGAATCAGATTGAAAATCTGTGGGGTGATCTGAAGAGGGCTGTGCACAGGAGATGCCCTCACAATCTGACAGATTTGGAGTTTTTCGAAAAGAGTGGGCCAATCCTGCCATGCTGATAGACTCATACACAAAAAGACTGGAGTGCTGTAATAAAATCAAAAGGTGCTTCAACAAAGTATTAGTTTAAGGGTGTGCACACTTATGAACCATATTAAATTTAATTTTTATATTTTTTCTTCCCTTTACCTAAAAGATTTCAGTTTGTTTTTCAATTGAGATGTACAGTTTATAGGTCACATTAGAGGTGGAAAAAGTTCTGAAATGATTTATCTTTGTCTCATTTTTTTACAGCACAGAAACCTGACATTTTATACCCGCTGTATATTAGATTTCACACAGCATGTAGATAAGAATTGTGACATTCTCATCCACTTTGCTGGTACTGTACAACACAATGGCAAATCCGCAGCTAATCAGTCACGTATGACCATGGCCTTAGGGTTATATCATAACCAAACCCACAAGCCAATTAACTTCTTCCAAAATCTCCTATCTATATGTTTGATACATAGGTAGTTCCTAGACAACTGGCATATGTAGCTATGTACAGGTTAATGTAAAATACTAAAATTGTAAAGACAATTTTTTAAAATATTTAAGGACCTTCTGAGGTCTCATGCACACAGGCATGTTATGGACCCATGTTGTAATTTATATTCCCATACTGTACCTTTTTGGGTCTTACAGAATTAATGGGGGGGGGGGGGGGGGGAAATGGCACCTGATGGAACATTCCACTATTCGGGTAAATGCACACGTTCAGGATTTCTGTGCGGACAAGCCACACTGAAATCTGCAGGTTTCCACAGGGAAATACGTGTGGTCAATCCGCATCAATTGGTGCGGATTTACATGTGGTTTTGCTGTGGACTTTCCGCACTGTACAGTCGTGGCCAAAAGTTTTGAGAATGACACAAATATGGGAAATTGGAAAAGTAGCTGCTTAAGTTTTTATAATAGCAATTTGCATATACTCCACAATGTTATGAAGAGTGATCAGATGAATTGCATAGTCCTTCTTTGCCATGAAAATTAACTTAATCCCCAAAAAAACTTTCCACTGCATTTCATTGCTGTTATTAAAGGACCTGCTGAGATCATTTCAGTAATCGTCTTGCTAGCTCAGGTGAGAATGTTGACGAGCACAAGGCTGGAGATCATTATGTCAGGCTGATTGGGTTAAAATGGCAGACTTGACCTGTCAAAAGGAGGGCGATGCTTGAAATCATTGTTCTTCCATTGTTAACCATGGTGACCTGCAAAGAAACGCGTGCAGCCATCATTGCGTTACATAAAAATGGCTTCACAGGTAAGGATATTGTGGCTACTAAGATTGCACCTCAATCAACAATTTATAGGATCATCAAGAACTTCAAGGAAAGAGGTTCAATTCTTGTTAAGAAGGCTTCAGGGCGTCCAAGAAAGTCCAGCAAGCGCCAAGATCGCCTCCTAAAGAGGATTCAGCTGTGGGATCGGAGTGCCACCAGTGCAGAGCTTGCTCAGGAATGGCAGCAGGCAGGTGTGAGCGCATCTGCACGCACAGTGAGGCGAAGACTTTTGGAAGATGGCCTGGTGTCAAGAAGGGCAGCAAAGAAGCCACTTCTCTATAAAAAAAAAAAAAAAAAAAACATCAGGGACAGATTGATCTTCTGCAGAAAATATGGCGAATGGACTGCTGAGGACTGGGGCAAAGTCATATTCTCCGATAAAGCCTCTTTCCGATTGTTTGGGGCATCAGGAAAAAGGCTTGTCTGGAGAAGAAAAGGTGAACGCTACCATCAGTCCTGTGTCATGCCAACAGTAAAGAATCCTGAGACCAGTCATGTGTGGGGTTGCTTCTCATACAAGGGAGTGGGCTTACTCACAATTTTGCCCAAAAACTCAGCCATGAATAAAGAATGGTACCAAAACACCCTCCAACAGCAACTTCTTCTAACAATCCAACAACAGATTGGTGAAGAACAATGCATTTTCCAGCACGATGAGCACCGTGCCATAAGGCAAAAGCGATAACTAAGTGGTTTGGGGACCAAAACGTTGACATTTTGGGTCCATGTCCTGGAAACTCCCCAGATCTTAATCCCATTGAGAACTTCGTTAATCTTCAAGAGGTCGGTGGACAAACAAAAACCCACTAATTCTGACAAACTCCAAGAAGTGATTATGAAAGAATGGGTTGCTATCAGTCAGGAATTAGCACAGAAGTTGATTGAGAGCATGCCCAGTCGAATTGCAGAGGTCCTGAAAAAGAAGGGCCAACACTGCAAATACTGACTCTTTGCATAAATGTCATGTAATTGTCAATAAAAGCCTTTGAAACGTATGAAGTGCGTGTAATTATATTTCACTACACAGAAACAACTGAAACAGATCTAAAAGCAGTTTAGCAGCAAACTTTGTGAAAACTAATATTTGTGTCATTCTCAAAACTTTTAGCCACGACTGTAGGTTAAAATCTGCATCTTGTGCATGAGAATTTCATATTCTCATAGAATATAATTTACATGACCTACTGCGTGGAATTTTTTTGCAATTCTGATCATGTGCATTTAGCCTTAGGGTGTCTTAATGTGTTGTGGAAAATTCTGCCAGAAAAATCATCAGGATTGTTGTGGATTCTTTGGCGTGAAGTATGGTTCAGATTTTGTTGTGGATTTTTCCGTAGAATCAGTTTGCCATTCGATAACATGGTGGAAGGCTTGATGTTGCAGATTTTCTGGCAGAATTTTCGGCAATGTGTGAATGCGCCCTAACAGAAGGAACCTTCCCTTCGAGAACTGATAAGGTTTACAGCAATTTACAAGGCAGATTTAATGCAGAAATAGTTGACAGCTATGTAAGGGTCTGTTTACATGGCCCAATGCAGGACCATAACGATAAGTCCATCGGCACTCACTTACATGGGCTGATGCTCACTACATGTTGGGCGACCAATAGTTCTTCCTCCACGCCGTTTGTACGTTGTCAAGAGCACGTGTTTTTTGCGGCTACTTTTAAGACTTATTCAGCTTACAATTGGCAGCTTGTCAGCCATACAAACGTTCCTTACAGTCAACGGCCCACGTAAAAAGGCATTAAGGTGAACAGGCACCCTTAGGCCACTTTCACACGAGCGAGTATTCCGTGCGGGTGCAATGCATGACGTGAATGCATTGCACACGCACTGAATCCTGACCCATTCATTTCAATGGGTCTGTGTACATGAGCGTTATTTTTCACACATCACTTCTGCTTTGCGTGAAAATCGCAGCATGTGCTATAGGCCTCATGCACACGACCGTTGTTTTGGTCCGCATCCGAGCCGCAGTTTTTGCAGCTCGGATGCGGACCTATTCACTTCAATGGGGCCGCAAAAGATGCAGACAGCACTCAGTGTGCTGTCCGCATCCATTGCTCCGTTCCGTAGCCCCGCAAAAATAATATAACATGTCCTATTCTTGTCCGTTGTGCGGACAATAGGCATTTCTAGAATGGTTCCATTTATCTAATTAGGAGTATCTATCGCAGTCCTTGTGCCTGGCTGGTGTAGTTTTTTTGCAAAAATGTGGGCCTTTACAGGCATAAATGTTAATACATTTGCCGAGGGTTGGAGTCCTGGCACGCCCACACTCCGCCTCTATCCCGCCCAACTGGCAGACACAGTATGAAACCATCCATGCTACTAAATATTTGCTCACGGAGGGTTAAAAAAAATAAAAAAATAAAACCTAACACCTAAATAGTCTAAAGTCCCTTAGTAAATATGTCCCAGTAATTGCAACCCAACTGCACTGTGTGGCAGCAGCTTTACTGAACCAGCAGCCTACCAAACTGGAAAAGGTCATTAAGAGAGATAAATTCATTCAAAACATAAGTAACAGAAATAACCCATAAAACAGAACTATTTGAATCCATTCTTTGCTTTAGTTCAAAGTAACCATTGGTGGAGCAGCCATAAACTGAAGTGGAAAAAGCCATTCTGAGGTCTAATATAAGCACAGCTGTCAGAGACAATGGTCAGAGGTGCAACTGCCGGCCATACCTCCGCAACAGAGAGCGGCCATACCTCCGCAATAAAAGATCGGACATACCTTAGCAATAAAAGAACATGGTCATACCTCCACAATAAAAAAGTGCTCCCATACCGCCGCAATAAAAGCAAAAAAAAAACACGCGGGTCCTGCTCATCACATCTTCCATGAACTTTCAGCTTACTTACTGGAGCTGTCTTTTTTGCTCACAGAAAATGCACCAAAAAAACGCATGTACTAAAAACATGTGTGAGAATTCACTTTTAGGGCCCCTTTACTCACATATTTGTTCTACCAATTTTTTTTTCTCACTGAAAAAGCTCAATTGAAACAGCAAGGGTTGTATCCATGCTGCATGAGGTTTTCAATTCATGATTGTTTTTTCTAAACCACTATGTTAAGGGGTTGTCCTGCCGTATATATTAATGAACTATCGTCAGGAAGATTTTTGGAACACCTGTGCAACAATATTCCGTAAACATGATTTCACATGCTGTTTCTGCAATGCATTTTTTAAAAGCAACACAAAAGTAATGCGTACACCAGCCTAATTATTTATGTGAAACCACAGCCATCACAGCATGGTTTTCGCCCTCCACTACGTGCCAGTGCCCTATGTATCCCGCTTTACCACAGCAATTGACTGAAAGGGGAAGCAGATATTTCTCCAGGATGGATGAGTGCAGAACAATGAAGTTCCCCGTCATGGCTGCATACAAGAAGCCCCCTCCGCTCGCAGCGCAGCTCTAATTGAGATCACATGTCCGAGCTGTATGACATCACCCAGGCTCTGTAATGTTTAGCAGTATCTGTGAAAGCCATTATCTCATACAAGCTGCCGCATCTACACTAGGTCTCTTGGAGGGACACAAAGGGTGGGTTCGCACGTGACTGGCTGAGGATTCGCTGTTGCAGACTTTTGTGCGGCAAATCTGCAGCGTTGTACAGTACCAACAAAATGAATGGGGGTCATTCACTAACATTTTTAACTATTTTGCTACTTTGACGCTTGTGTGACAATATTTCTTTGAACGGATGTTTTTACACCGTCCTCCACACTTAGAAGCGACGAGGGAGAGGTTTGGGCCAAACAAATTTATGATCTTTTATGCCCGGAGAAAAAGCTTAAGAGGAATAAAAACGACTCCAGTCAGAGCCTAATTCATGACGAGGCGCACACCTAGTTATAAATCAGCCAAAGACCGGTGTGAAAAGCCAGTCTTTGTAAATGACCCCCAATGAGTTTTTAGCAATGTTCAATTACACGCAGCAGAAAAAAAAAATCTGAAGAAACTGCTAGCCCCCGGCCAAACCATAATTTGGCCAACAGCTATCCGTCCAATCCTCGGTATATGTAGGGAGAGCGGCGAAAGCTGCTGCAAGACTCAGCTTATCTCCCCGCTAACAAAAAGGATTAAGCAACTGACTCCAATGTGCCTAATCCTCATCTCTGCCAACATCCGCAGTCAGGGAGAGTCGCGAGATGACATGGCAGCCGGGCATGCTGAAAGCGGCAGGTTGGGCCGATACATATTTAAAGCCGACGGTCAGGTTTACACTAACTATATTCATTATTTTAGGAATCTTCATGTTGCAAGAACTGTAAGTCAATTCCAAATAAAAAGGTTTGTTATACAAAAACTTGAGCAACCCATGTAAATGGCCTAAAATAACAAAATAATGGATACTCACTCTCTCCTCCACGGAGCTCCGGTTGTCCCAGCTGCAGCAGTTACTATGTGCACAGGATATCTCTGCTGAAGCCACCGATTGGCTGCAGTAGAAAAGAACAGAGCTCAGCGCAGGAAGAAGCAGGCGAGAAAACAGGCAAGTATCCATTTGTTTGCTATTTTTGGCCATTTCCCGGGGTTGCCCTAGTTTTTATACAACTCCTTTAACCCCTTAAGGGCCCGCGCCGTACATGTACGGTGCTGGTGGACGTGACTTAAGGACGGGCAACGTACATATACGGCAGGCTGATCGGGCAGGTGCAGGAGCTGCGCCCACCCGATCAGCGGCAGGGGTCCGGCAGTCACCGATAGCCAGACCCCTACTGTATGCTCCAGAATCGGTGAAAACACTGATGCCGGTGCATTAACCCTCGCACTGCCGTGGTCATCACTGACCGCGGCACGTGTGGGATCATGCCGATGCAGGGAATTACAGCCTGTAAGATCCAGCCCCCTGGATATTACAGGAAGCATGGACTTATTACATAAGTGCATGGACATCCCCCATGTATGCCCTAAATGTCCTGCTACTTGATTAAGTAAGTAGCAGGACATTTAGGGCATACATGGGGGATGTCCATGCACTTACTATTATTTCTGGGCACTGCTCTGGCCCCCGTTACCTTGTCATGGACATCCCCCATGTATGCCCTAAATGTCCTGCTACTTACTTAATCAAGTCCGAACCCATGAAAGGTTCTCTTTGTAAAATGGCAGGGTCCTTAAGGGGTTAACTACAGCCTCTGCTTGGAATAGGTGATTCTTTTAATGTCTTCGGGACAGATTTATCATGACTGACAGCTCACTCCATTTTCACATATGGCTAAAGTCAGTTTTGGCCAAGTCAGATTTATGATCGGCCCTTTAAGACTGTAATTAATGTGGTTTGACGGTAGCAGTTAAAATTAAAGTAAATTGCGACTTTTTAAATAGTCCCAATAGTAAATCTGTCTAGAGATTCATTTACATAAGAAAACACACCCACTCTCAGAAAACTGGAGAGCATAGTGCAGAGCAGAAAAAAAGTCGCAAATTTGTGCGCAGTTTTAGCGTTTGGGATTTTTGGGGGGGGACTTTTTCACTCCATTATTCTGACCTGAGCTAATGATAAATCTGGCCCTTCGTGAAGACACTGGGACTTTGCATAGTTGAAAGCACACAAAGACATTATAAACCAAATACTTGTGAACTGGGTAAAGAATGTCATGAGTCTGACCTCGAGTTTATCTTCTCTCCAAAAGAAGGGGGAGGTGGGCACTGCCATTAAAGCTTAAAAGCAAACAGGGATTTTCTCCTTTGCTGATGGTGCAAAGCGCACAGACCAGAAACTTTCCTTCTCCTATTTGTGTGCACAGTGTGAATATAAACACTGGCTGTCTTCAAAACAGTGAGCTGACATACAAGGTCACATCAAGGGTGGAGAACACCACCATACGGAGCTGCACACCAACAATCTGCAGATACACCCGATGGGAAAGAGATTGGGGGATAATAAATATCTGTAAGACACTGAAATCAATAGTTCTCAAGACCACGGGTCTGCAACCTCCCCACTGCAGCTATTGTGAAACCACAACTTTCAGCATGTACACATGTCTCTGGGACCTCAATATGAATGAATGGAGCATGCTGGGAGTTGTAGTTTCACAACAATTAAAGCATGGGCGATTGCTCAAGACCAACACAGATTTTACCACGTCAATCAGCTTAACCTACATCCCATCTTTATGCAGGGAACCGCCGTGCAGCTCTGTCCATTTGAATGATGCCACTCCGGAACAGCAGGCAGCTGGACACCACTTCACAGGGAAAAAGTGAATGGGATGAAGTGATAAGGCCTCCTCTACTTTTCCGTTTTTCACTGACGTGTGCTGTCCGCATTTTCTGTGGACAGCACATGTATCCATTGATTTGAATGCGTCTGTTCACACATCAGTATTTTTTTTTTTTTTACTGACCGTGGGTCACTAAAAAAAAAAAAAAATAATGAATATTACAGAGACATGCACTACTTTGGTCTGTGATGCAGACAAAACACGCCCATGGAAGTTTGATGGCATCAGTGTTGCGTCCGTTTTTCACTGAAGACTAATAGGAGATGCTCTGGAAATTCATTTTCAGCTGAGCAGTGTCCATAGATTACATAGGACGCAGAGGGTAAAAAACGGACACACAGACCAAACACGGATCCTTCACAGATGAAACACAGACACTTCTTTTCCACAGACTTGAAAATAACACGGAAATGTGGGCTAAGGGCTCATTCAGATGAAGGTAAGGGCTCTGTGCTTGGACCTGAAATCCCAGGGAAGCGCTTCAGAGTGTTCTGTGGGCTTCTGATCCGTGCCTCTGCTCTGCAAAAGACAGGACATGTCCCATCTTTCACATCCCTGACCCATTCTAGTCAAAGGGTCTGCATCCACAGAGTGCACACGGCCAGTGCCTACATTTATATAGACCGGTATATTAAAAAAAAAAAAAAAAAAGCGTTCGGCCTCATGCACCACAGCTGTTGTTTGGGTCCGCATATGAGCAGTTTTTGCAGCTCTGATGTGGATCCATTCACTTCAATGTGTGCTATCCGTTGCGCCGTAGCATGTGCCCACAAAAAAAAAAAAAATATAGAACATGTCCTATTCTTGTCTGTTTTGTGGACAAGAATAGGCATTTCTACAATGGGCTGCCCGTTCCGTAAATTGCGGAAGGCACACGGGCGGCTTCAGTTTTTTGCGGACCGCAAAAAACAGAACGGTCGTGTGCATGAGGCCTTATGCATACTTTCATTAAAAAAACTGCATTAGGGTGAAGTCACACAATCTTTTTAGCTGTTTGCATTCTGGGTGCATTTTTGGCATTTTTAATGGCCTTTTTCAGACTCCTCTGCAGAGGCAGCGACATCAGATGTGGGTACATACTTTCTCGAAGAAAAGTGCACGATCCATCCCGGCCGCTGCACGGATGTTGCCCGTGCATTGTGGACCGCAAATTCTGGTCCCCAATGCACAGAGCGGCCACACAACGGTAGTGTGCATGAGCCCTAAGGCTGATGCCAGACTCATTTGGCATTTTTCTGTGGCATTTTGTGCTGTATTTTTTAGGCTTAAAATGCCAGTACCAGATATTCCATGGCAGTCTGTGGGAAAATAAATGCAGGATGAAAAGTTTTTTCACCCTTGAGGTGTGTTTGTTTGTTTTCTATTTTTTATTTTTTTTTCAATACACAGCAAAACTTGATTTTGGTATTTTCTCTCCTAGATCCTCATTGTTTTATTTTAGTTTTTTTTGCCTAATGCATTACAAGTCTGTCATAAAGTAGTGTAAAGTGAAAAAGAGAATTCATTCATAGTGACATTTAAAATCATTATTGGTACCAGGACTGACTCCTGGTTTGACCGCACCTTTACAAACAGTTGTAGAATAAGTTGGCACAAGGAAAATAACGGATAAGAATAGAATTTATTTACCAGTTACAAAACTATAAAACATTAAAAAAAAATATATATATATATATATATAAAAAAAATACAAGAGTGAAAACGTACACACACAAAAACAACCCACACATCTACAACGCCTCCCTCCATCCGCAGTTCTAAAAGGTATAGCATTCAGAACAGCCATGGCATCAGATGACGCACCTCTGGCGACTAAACACTGACTAAAGCACAGGAAGCTGGAAAGAAACCTGAGTCAGAAGAGTAAGTGTATAATGAGTCAGTCACCTCCAGCACAAAGCTATCTGAGCTCTGACGTTAACAGGAAAAGGGCGGGGTGGCCAAGACCATCTTCTTCTCTTCTTTCCTCTCAGCTCCTGTACTGAGACCTTTACCTGGAGCAGCAAAGAACCTAGTAGAAATATGGCAGAGGTGACCTAAACCACCGCATAAAAAGGCCATGGGGTGCACAGGCGGCAATTACCTGGACTAGTGTTTAGGGCTACTTTCACACTTGCGGCAGTGCGATCCGGCACTGAGTTCCATCACAGGGGCTCAATACCGGAAAAGAACTGATCAGGCATATCCCCATGCATTCTGAATGGAGAGTAAGGGTACTTTCACACTTGCGGCAGAGTAATCCGTTCAGGATGCATCAGGATCTCTTCAGTTCAGTCTTTTTGACTGATCAGGCAAAAAGATAAAACTGTAGTATGCTACGGTTTTATCTCCGGTGAAAAAAACTGAAGACTTGCCTGAATGCCGTCTCCGGCATTTCTCCCCATAGGAATCTATTAGTGCCGGATCCAGCATTCAAAATACCGGAATGTAAAAAAAAAAAAAGATACAAGACTGATCCATCTGTCCGCATGACAAGCGGAGAGACAGATCCGTTCTTGCAATGCATTTGCGAGACGGATCCGCATCCGCGGATGATTCTCACAAATGCTTTCAGTCAAATCCATATCGGCAGATCCGGCAGGCAGTTCGATCACACTGCCGAAAGTGTGAAAGTAGCCTAACCAAAAATAATTCCTAGATTCCCATTCCCTCACACAGACATAAGTGTGTGTTCTCCTTCACTGGAGGTTAGGACTTTGTTGATTGCCACGTGCTCATTTATTTTTTTTACTCCATTACATGCATTAGGCCTCATGCACACAACCAAGTCCGTATTGTGGTCCGCAGCCCACTCCCATCACTAGAAGTTACTATTCTTGTCCACAATATGGTTCTATAATTTGCGGAATGGACATACGGATGTGGGCAGTACAAAGATGAATTGTGTATGCTGTCCGTTGATTTTTTTTTCCAGACTCAGACATGGCGTCACGCAATCCACACAAAAAATAAATAAAAAAAGCGGATTGGACATGGATGCAAAATATGGTTGTGTGCATGAGGCCTTACAGACAGCAACGTACAAGGGTCAGCCTAATGTGAATAATCAGAAACAGGAGGACAGACTTGTGTTAGGCTGTCGAGCATAGAGAGGTATTGAGGGGGGTGGGGGAGAGCACATAGGTTCTTAAAATGATTGGACTATGTTAAAGTAAAGATGGTCACAAGAAAGATCAGGGTAAAACACTGTTCTATGATGAGTAGAAACACTGTACATACAGTCCAGAGAAAATACACCAATCATTACCACATTCATAGACCAACAAACCTCCTGCCGAGCAGGATCCACAAATATACAGAACATAGAGAACTCTGGTCACCGATCCTCAACGTCTATTTCCATGGCAACCAGCCATGCATGCGCTGTAGGTATTTTTACCTACAAGCACCTTTCTTTGTACTTTTCTATACGTCTAAGTGGAGAGAAACATTATAGTGCTGTCTACACACAACCACACGCCATTCTGTGGCCTTCCTGTAAAAAACACACATATACAGTAAGAAGCTGAACCACGGCTGAGAAACTGCAAAGAAAGCATGAACTGTGCTTTAAGGCCCCATTAACACAACCGTATTTTTGGCAGATTGGATGTGGACCCAGTCATGTCAATGGGTCCGCAAGAAATGCGGACAGCACACTGTATGCTGTCCGCATTCCGTTTGTCGGATAAGAATAGGCATTGTTACAATGGGAATGCATATTTTATTTGTGGATTCAGGTTTTGCAGAAGGAAAAATACATACGGTTGTGTGAATGCACCCGTAAGGGGCAAAGCATCCTCCTGTAGTAGGTAGAAGTCTTTCAGATCTGCTGGGGCACGCCTCATTATTACCATCATGCACTCCCATATTTTTTTACTTTATTTCCTAGACTAGTTAAAGAGGACCTTTCACCGATTAGGACAATGTGAACTAAGAATACAGACATGGAGAGCGGCGCCCGGGGATCTCACTGCACTTACTATTATCCCCGGGCGCCGCTCCGTTCTCCCGCTATGCCCTCCGGTATCTTCGGTCACAAAGTTATAGTAGGCGGAGTCTGCCCTTGTTCTGCTGTAGCGCTGGCCAATCGTAGCGCAGAGCTCACATCCTGGGAGGTTATTTTCTCCCAGGCTGTGAGCTCTGCAATGCGATTGGCCAGCGCTACTACAGAACAACGGCAGACTCCGCCTACCATAACTTTGTGACTGAAATCTCCGACTACTATAACATAGTGAGCGAATATACCGGAGGGCATAGCGGGAGAACGGAGTGGCGCCCATGGATAATAGTAAGTGCAGTGAGATCCCCGGGCGCCGCTCTCCATGTCCGTATACTTAGTTTGGTTAAAGGTCCTCTTTAAGTCTACCTATGGAATCCAGCATTGTGCTGGGCAACATGCTACCACATCTATGAGAGCTCAGCCCTATCACTGGTGTGTGAACCATAACCCAAGTACAGCGTTCAGCTGTCCCTGACAATCTCATACAGTGTGAATGGACCAGCAGTGTGTACGCTCAAGCACTACTCCAATTCACACTAGTCAAACCCACACCCATCAGACACTTATCACCTATCCTTTTGATTATGAGAAAACCCCTTAAATTCTTCATCAAGGCAGAGTCCTAAATCCCCACAGACAGTTCCCAATTTGGTTGCCTTTGAGATCTGCAGCAAAACTGCATCAAATCGCCACCAAAAACCACTGTTGCATTGCAGATTTTGGTGCTGATATGTTGCAGAAACACACAAAAATCTGCATGGAAATTCATGCGGATCTCATGTGAGTTCACCTGCCACTTCGGACGCTGTGGATTTTGTGGCAGAATTTTCTGCTACTTAAAGTTAGTTCCATTCATTTCAATGGGGCAGCAAGCACGTGGATTTCTATAAGTGCACATGGCCAGCGACTGCGGACCCCTGTTTGCGGTTCGCAATACGGCCACAGAGCACTTACATTCGGCTGCATGAGTTTGCTTTTTTTAAAGTGAAGAATGTATTTGCATCTAGCTGGAAACCTTCACTGCACATTTGCATCATTTTTTTTTTGTAGCTGCTGCTACAGTATGACTACTTCCCAAATTCAACTGTAGAAAGAAGTAAAATAAGTAGAAAGATGAAGAAATAAAAAAAGGTATTATCATTTACTTAAAACAATGGCTTGCAGTTAACACCTTGCTGACCTCCATCATACATTTATGGCGGAAAACATCACTCTAAAGATGTTGCCCGCTTGCAAAATGGTATTAATGAAAAGTACAGATCGTCCAGCTAAAAAAAATTAGCCTTCACACAGCTCCATAGATGCAAATATAAAAAAGGTAAGCGTTACAATATGGCAAAAAATATATATAAAAAATAAAAATACAGCTATGTGAACAGAAAAATAAAAAAGGTATAGCTCTGGGAAGGCAGCAAGTAAAAGAATAAAAATGGAAAACATGGTTAGAAGGGAAAATAATAGCATTATTAATACAGAATGCATAGTACAAATCGGGCTGGAGGGGTTAAATATAATGATAATAATTTAACTCTCCTTAATCCACTTGTTCGCGCAGCCCGGCTTCTCTTCTGACTTCTTTGAGGAAAAGTACCTGTGGTGACGTCACTGCGCTCATTACATGGTCCATCACATGATGCATCATCATGATGGATCATGTGATGAGCGCAGTGACGTCACCACAGGTTCTTTCCTCCTGGACAGCAAAGAAGAAGAGAGTTAAATTATTTTTATTTTTTAACCCCTCCAGCCTTATTTTTCTAAGCATTCTATATTAAGAATGCTATTATTCTTAATAATATATATATATATATATATATATATATATATATATATATATATATATATATATATATATATATATATATATGGAAAATAATAATGATTGGGTCCCCATCATCTCCTAGCGACCATGCGTGAAAATCACACCGCATTGTTTGTGGATGCTTGCGATTTTCACGCAGCCCCATTCACTTCTATTTTGTCCTTTTTTCACACAACGCAGGCCCCATAGAGCTTGCTGCGATTTTCACGCAATGCACAAGTGATGCGTGAAAATCACCGCTCATCTGCACAGCCCCATAGAAATGAATGGGTCCGGATTCAGTGCGTGTGCAATGTGTTCACCTTACGCATTGCATCCGCGCGGAAATCTCGCCTGTGTGAAAGAGGCCTAAGGGTGATAACTGGAAAACAATACATTGCATTTCAATACAGCCCCTTGTCTACTCACAGGCAAGAATGGCCAGTGGTCTAGGCAATGAGAGAGACAAAGCAACATTATTGCGAGTTTTGTTCCTACAAAAATACAGGTCCACAATGCAGCTGCTCATACACTTAGGGCTCATGCCCACGAGTGTATTTTCTTTCCGCTTCCGTTCTGTTTGCGGACCGTGTGCATTCCATTTCCGTATTTCCGTTACGCAAAAGAGTAGTGCATGTCCTATTATTGTCCGCAAATCACGGTCCAAAGCCCCATTCAAGTCAATGGGTCCGCAAAAAATCCATAATGCACATGGAACACATCTGTAGGTCATCCGTATTTCATCTCTATTTTGTGGATACATACTGTAAAAATACATGAGCCCTAAGTTATTATACCAATGTCATCATTATTGTAACTATAACTACATATTAGTGCTGCTAGTAAACCTCCTAAAAAAAAAAAATTATATAAAATATATATATATATATATATATATATATATATATATATATATATATATATATAGTGAGGCAGGGACATGCCTCATGGTTGTTAGGGGAGATATATGGCAGGATTTGCTGTGTCTTCCCCAGAATCGCCAGGTCTGAAGAAAGACCAGGTGCAGTAATCACCTGGGGATAAAGGAATCCTCAGAGTGAGAGGGGGAGGGGACTTGCACACAGAAGGCTGGAGTGGCTCTGTGTGGTCTGAGCCGAGAGGGCTGAGAGACCTCTATCCCCAAGGAGACATTGTTGTGGGAGCAGCCAGGAGGCTGTGGGACATTGGCTGACAAAGCCGCATGGGTTCACAGGGTGTGGACTGTGACTTAGGTGAGTCAGGAGCGTCATGTTTAGTTAGAGCCCAGCCGGGCAGGTGTTTATTTTGTATTTATGTTTGGTTTGCTGAGGCGCAATAAATGCACTGTTTGGACCTGAAACCTGGTGTCCTGAAGCCGTATCTGTGAGAATGACCCCGAAGAAGAGCTAAACCCCCACGAGATAGAGATAGAGATATTTTTTTTTTACCCTTCTGGCTCCTTCTCCTTTCAATAAAAACATTTACTACAAAAAGTAATAGTTTAGACATACAAATCTAACAATCGTCTATAGGTGGGGGCTTGTGCCGCATTTTTGCACTAAAATTGCCCTAATTTTTGCACAATTTAGGCCTAATGCACACGACCGTTGTTTTAGTGCCTCGGATGCAGACCTATTGACTTCAAAGGGGCCGCAAAAGATGCGGACAGCACTCCGTGTGCCGTCCGCATCCGTTGCTCCGTTCCGTAGCCCCGGAAAAAAAAAAATATAACATGTCCTAAAACGGAACGGTCATATGCATGAGGCCTTATGCAATTTTATTTGTAGTGCAATTTTAAGACAATTTGCTGCCATGTTTTTTTTTGGTCTCTATAGATTTCTCTATATGAAAGAAAAAGGTCTGAAAAAGACAAGTTAAAAATGGAGGGATATTTACTAAAGTTTTTGAGCCACTACTGTTACATAAAAAACTTGCTAATTATGGCTCACGTGCAATGATTTGTAAGCATCAAGAAAAAAAAAAAAAGCCGGGAGCATAGCTTGGGCATCCTGTGGCCTGCTGGATTTACTAACAGTTTCATGGTGTTTTATTTACATTTTTTTAATTTAAACTAACAAGACTACTTTCACACTCGCATTTTGGGCGGATCCGTCATGGATCTGCAAAAATTGATCCAATAAGGCTACTTTCACACCTGCGTTCAGGTGTCCGCTCGTGAGCTCCGTTTGAAGGGGATCACAAGCGGCCCTGAACGCAGCCGTCTGGCCCTAATGCATTCTCAGTGGAGGCGGATCCGCTCAGAATGCATCCGCCTGCCAGCGCTCAGCCTCCGCTCAGTGAGCGGACACCTGAACGCTGCAAGCAGCGTTCGGGTGTCCGCCTGGCCGTGCGGAGGCGAGCAGATCCATTCCGACTTACAATGTAAGGCAATAGGGACGGATCCGCTTGAAGATGACACCATATGGCTCAATCTTCAAGCGGATCCGTCCCCCATTGACTTTCAATGTAAAGTCTGAACGGATCCGCTCAGGCTACTTTCACACTTAGAAAATTTTAGTTATAAAGTTATAATGCAGACGGATCAGTTCTGAACGGAGCCACCATCTGCATTAATATGAGCGGATCCGTTCAGAACGGATCCGATCGAACGCTAGTGTGAAAGTAGCCTAATACAACCGCATGCATCAGTCACGGACGGATCCGTTCAGATAATACAACAACCACCTGCATCCGTCACAACTGGATCCGTTCATATTATCTGTAACATAGCCAAGACGGATCCGTCATGAACTACATTGAAAGTCAATTGAGGACAGATCAGTTTTCTATAGTGTCAAAGAAAACGGATCCGTCCCCATTGACTTACATTGTGTGTCAAGACGGATCCGTTTTGGCTCTGCACCTTAGAGCAGAATGGAGGCAAACTGATGCGTTCTGAGCAGATCCTTTCCATTCAGAATGCAAACTGATACGTTTTGGACCGCTTGTGAGGCCTGAATGGATCTCAGAAACCGAAAGCCAAAACGCCAGTGTGAAAGTAGACTTATCTGAAAATGCAAAGGAATGCTTTCAGATTTCATGAAGATCAAAGCTTTTTTTTTTTACCTTGAATTTTTACAATGACAAAGGAACAGAATCAAGCACTTTATAAATAGTGTAGATCTTAAGGGGATGATGACACAGTCAGGACTACTGATGCAAAATCAGGAGAGGATCGTAAAAGGACAGGTATGACCCCTCTTTTTCATTCACTCCTGGTTTCAGCTTCCATAACTGCATGCAGAAACCGGACCCTGCGGTTGTGCCCTTAGAGCGGTGGTACAAAAATCAATTAGGGCTTCCTGAACGGTCATCTGTTGATGCCCCTGACACATCTTGTTTCCATAGGCTGCTTGGGGATGCAGGATTTCTGAATCAACTAGACAAGGACTGCTTACGGTCTAAGAACCTGCCTGCCATCATTCCAACTGCTGACTGACTAGAGTGCATTCAGATGGCCGTATGCGACCTGCAAAACATACAGATGACATCTGTGCTGCATCCATTTTCTTGTCAGCAAAACGGACAAGAATAGGACATGTTCCCATCTTTTTTTGCTGACTGTGGAAGGGACGTACAGATGTCTGCAATTTTTGCAGCCCAATTGAAATCAATGGGTTCACGTCCAATCCACAAACAATGCAGATCAGATGTGGACCAAAAATAAGGGTCTAAGTAAGGGTACTTTCACACTTGCGGCAGGACTGATCCGACAGGCTGTTCACCCTGTCAAATCCGTCCTTCTGCTGTTTCGCCGTGCCGCCGCTCCGTCCCCATTGACTATAGTGAGGACAGGGGCGGCGCTCCGGCCCAGTATGGCAGTGCACAGCGAAAGGCCGCCAGACTAGAAGTCCTGCATGTCCGACTTTAGTCCGGCAGCCTCTGACCGCGAACTGCCGTACTGCGCCGGAGCGCCGTCCCGTCCCCATTATAGTCAATGGGGACGGAGCGGCGGCACATCGAAACAGCGGAAGGACGGATCCGACAGGGTGAACAGCCTGTCGGATCTGTCCTGCTGCAAGTGTGAAAGTACCCTAAGTACATCTACACATCAGTACAGCGTACAGCAATCCTGTAAGAAAAGGAACGCTAACAATACAAACCCTACTGAAGAATGGGGAAACATTTACGGTACCTCATTCTAGATTATTTAAAGGGACACTACCATCAACATTTTAGCACATATTAACAGCCTATGCGTGAGTATTCTATTTTATTAGAATTTTTTACAAAAAGAACTTGCACAAATAGCCTCGATTGACTTTTTCAGTCAGGCCATCACTATGACCAGAGGGAAGGGGATTGAGTGATTATTAGAGCATCACACATTACACCGATAAGTGCTCTTGTGTGGGCATCTTTACCTCAGCGTATCAGGAAAATAACAGAGCTGTCTAAGGGTACTTTTACACTTGCGGCAGAGGATTCCGGCAGGCAGTTCCGGACGCAAAACGGATTGCATTTGTAAGACGGCTCCGGATGCAGATCTGTCTGATAAATGCATTGAATACCATATCCGTCTCTACGGAAAAACGGATCCGGTATTTTTTTTTTCATAGATTTAGATATCTGCGCATGCAAGGACCGGAAGAACGGATCAGTCAACGTGGCAATTCTAATGCCGGAGCACTAATACATTTCAATGAAAATTAATGCCGGATCTGGCATCCCGGCAAATGTTCAGGATTTTTGGCCGGAAAGAAAAATGCAGCATGCTGCGGTATTTACTCCGGCCAAAAAACCTAAGAGGGACTGAACTGATGCATCCTGAACAGATTGCTCTGCTTTCAGAATGCATTAGGATAAGGCCTCATGCACGCGAAAAAAAAACTGAAAACGGCACAACGGCCACGGATGCACACAACGGTCGTGTGCATGAGGCCTAAAACTGATCAGTTTTTTTCCGGTATTAAGCCCCTGTGACGGAAATACTGGAAAAGAAAAACACTAGTGTGAAAGTACCCCAAACTGAAAAACAATCAATTTTTAACAGCATTTTTTTCCACTCATGCCTTTCTGAAAAACAGTCACTTCAATTGTATGGAAGCTCTCGGGTCGTGAAAATGGACCAAAAAGGACATGTCCTATTTTTTTACGGCTGTTAGTGAATAAAAACCGGCTGTGTGAATAGAACCACAGACTTCAAAGGCTTTGGAAAAAGTTTGTGCAAGGTTTTCTATGAATATTGACTTTCTGATGGAAATGCCCCTTAGGCCGAATGCACACAGCCGTGTTCCGCGGCCGAGAGCGGTCCGTGGTATGCCAGGCTGGATTCCTGTTCAGAGCAGGAGCGCACGGCATACCACGGACTGCTCTCAGCCGCGGAACACGGACGTGTGCATTCGGCCTTATCAGTCACTTTTCATATCTTCAAATCTCTCCCCAGCAGTCTCCGAAGTACGCGGATGAGCCAGAAAAGGACTTCTTTAGCTACTAGGACAAATCTTTAGCAAATTCACTCTTTAGGAAAGGTTAAGAGAGACCCTTTGGGATAGATTTATCAAAATCGCGTGACCGAAAACTGACTTAGTTGCCCATAGCAACCAGATACAACCTTTAATTTTCCAAAGGAGCACTGAAAAAATGAAAGGTGGAATCAAATTGGTTGCTATGAGCAATTAACCACTTCCCATCTGGGCCATTTGCCCCCTTCCTGACCAGGCCTAATTTTGCAAATCTGACATATCTCACTTTATGTGGCAATAACTTTGGAACGCTTTTAACTTATCCAAACCATTCAGAGACTGTTTTCTCGTGACACATTGTACTTCACGATAGTCATAAATTTGAGTCAATATATTTCACCTTTATTTACGAAAAAATCCTAAATTTCGCAATTTTCTAAATTTCAATTTCTCTGCTTTTAAAACAGAAAGTGATACCTCATAAAATATTTATTACTTAACATTCCCCATATGTCTACTTTATGTTGGCATTATTTTGGAAATGTCATTTTATTTTTTTAGAACGTTAGAAAGGCTTAGAAGTTGAGAAGCAATTCTTCAAATTTTTCAGAAAATTGCCAAAACCCACTTTTTCTGAAGTCACTTTGTGGGGCCTACATAGTAGATACCCCCATAAATGACCCCATTGCAGAAACTACACCCCTCAGGTTACTCAAAACTGATTTTACTAACTTTTTTAACCCTTTATGCGTTCTACAATAATTAAAGGAAAATGGATATCAAATTATTAAATTTTGAACCCCCCCCGATGCACCCTTACAGTAGAAACTCCCAAGAAGTGACCCCATTTTGGAAACTAGGGGATAAGGTGCCAGTTTTATTGGTACTATTTTGGGGTACATATGATTTTTTTATCATTCATTATAAAACACTCTATGGGGCAAGGTGACCAAAAAAATTGGTTGTTTTAGCATTCACCTGATGGGTTCGGTCAAGTGACATTTTTATAAAGCAGATAGTTACAGATCTGGCGATAGGCAAGGCTAGTTTCACACTAGCGTTCGGCTGTCCGCTCGTGAGCTCCGTTTGAAGGGGCTCACGAGTGGACCCAAACGCTTCCGTCCAGCCCTGATGCAGTCTGAATGGATGCGGATCCGCTCAGACTGCATCAGTCTGGCGGCGTTCAGCCTCCGCTCCGCTCAGCAGGCGGACACCTGAACGCTGCTTGCAGCGTTCGGGTGTCCACCTGGCCGTGCGGATCCGTCCAGACTTACAATGTAAGTCAATGGGGACGGATCCGTTTGAAGATGCCACAATATGGCTCAATCTTCAAGCGGATCCGTCCCCCATTGACTTTCAATGTAAAAGTCTGGACGGATCCGCTCAGGCTAATTTCACACTTAGCTTTTTTTGCCAATATAATGCAGAAGGATCCGTTCTGAACAGAGCCTTCGTCTGCATTATTATGATCGGATCTGTTCAGAACGGATCCGCCCGAACGCTAGTGTGAAAGTAGCCTAATATGTATACTTTTTATTATTTAAGTTTTACACAATAATTTTTTATTTTTTTGAGAGATTTTTTTATGTAGGGGCTCATTTTTTGCAGGATGAGGTGACTGTTTTATTGGTACCATTTTGTGGGACATACGCCTTTTTTGATCACTTGGTGTTGCACTTTTTGTGATGTAAGGTGACAAAAATTGTTTGTTTTGACAGTTATTTTTTTATGGTGTTTATCGGACTGGGTCAATCATGTGATATATTTATAAAGCTGACTGTCACGGGCGCAGCAATACCAAATATGTCTATTATATATTTTTTTTTTCTATTGAAAAAAATAAAAAATGTATTCCTTACTTGGGGAATTTTTTTTTACATGTTTTTTTTTATTTAATTTTTTTAACTTTTTTTTATTTTACACTTTTCGTCCCCCATAAGGTCATGCAAGACTTCTGGGGGACATTTACTTCAATTTTTTTTTTTTTTTCACTGTTGATTTCTCCTGTAACTGGGGCTGACATAGTAGCCCCAGTTACAGGAGAAATGCACCCCTCAGAGAGGCTGTACAGCGCAATACAGCGCTGTACAGCCTCAGTGCAGGGCTGATCGAGGTCTCTGAAAGACCTCACACAGCTCCTGCACTCTCCGGTCCCGGCGACCACAGGGCCGGAACAGGAAGTGCATGTGTATACAGCGATTCAGAAGGCAGGGACACCTGGGAAATGTCCCTGCCTTCTCTCTGGGTCCCTGACAGCGGGCAACCCGACCAGCAGCTGCAGTTTCTGAATGGACGTTCTGGAACGTCCATTCAGAAATAGAGAACCACCTCCCAGACGTTTTTAGTCTATGGGCAGATGGGAGGTGGTTAAGCCAGTTTTCCTTTACACCAGTTTTGATAAATCTCCCCCTAAGGCTCCATTCACACGGTAATATTTTTGGTCCGCATACGATCCACATTTTTTTGAGGATTGGATGTGGACCCATTCATTTCAAATGGGTCCACAAAAAATGCCCATTCTGTGTGCTGTTCGCATCCATAGGTCCGTTCCACAGCACCTGTTAAAAAGACAAAACATGTCCTATACTTGTCCCTTTTGGGACATCATCTTTACTTTTTGCGGATCTGCATTTCACAGACCGCAAAATACACACTAGGGGCTCATACATACGACCACAGCCTGTTTCGCGAATGTGCAAAATACATATATTGGCCGTGTGCGTTCTGCAATTTGCCGAAACGGAATGTCTGGCCCTTAAGGCTTCATTCAAACGTCCATAATAATGGGTCCACATCTGTTCTGCAAATTGCGGAACGGGTGCAGACCCATTCATCCGCATTTCCGGAGAGCGCCGCCGATCTTCTGGTCCGCGGCTCCAGAAAAAAACAGAACATGTCCTATTCTTTGCGGACAAGAATAGGCATTTCTATGCGGGTGCCGGCCAGTTGTATTGTGGATCTGCAATGCACGACGGACGTGTGAATGGACCCTACAAGAACTGTCCTATTCTTGTCTGTAATACGGACAGGAATAGGACATGTTCTATTTTTTGTGGGTGCCACGGAACGCTCCCTTACTGACAATCATCTTTAGCTTGGCCCTTTAAACCCACCTTTAGGGTACGTGAACCAATCCTGTGCCAGGTAAATACTAAATGAGAAGCAGGCTACATCCGGTCATGAACAGCTGTCCTTTAAAAACCTTTAAAGGGGGGGGGGGGGTGAACACACGCACCAAAAACTGACCGGCAGTGTGGACTGTAACACTGCAGTACGTAGATTCATGCTGCAGACTGGCACCATGGATTGCAATCTTCACAACGCATGGGGTAAAATGTAACTAGCTGACCTGTTACATGTGCGCTTGGCAGCTGGAGGCCTCTGTGTTGGTCCTGTGTTCGTACATGCAAGCATTGCAGAAAAAAATATGAAGTATTAATATGCAAATGAGCCTCTAAGAGCAATGGGCTCAGCTCTCTCTTAGCAATGGCAATGCCCCCATTACTCCTAGAGGCTCATTTGCATATCAAAACTTTATGGGACCAACACAGATGCATTCAGCTGCCAAGTGCACATGTAACAGGTCAACCAGTGTCATAGGTACAAATCTGCTGACAGATGCCCTTTAACAAGCATGACACATGGTAAGAACGTGTACCAAAACCCCTTCAAGACAGTATTACTCAGATAGGGCCCCACTAGGCCCTTTACAGAACCAGTAAGAAGTACTGTGTACATTAATAACTTTCCCACAGGGGTGTGCCAGGCTCTGACCAGGGAATGAGGTTACACACATAGGTATCATACTTCTATTCACAAGTAAACAAAGCCCAAATGTATGAACGCATAATGGGGATTACTGATCCCAAAGCAAACAGAGGCCAGCAGGCGCAGTCAGGAGCCATGCACTGTGCATGCGCCGAATGCTGCTAAGCACGTCTACAGTAATTTACAGGCAGCGCTGAGTTCCTACTTTTATACCTAATGCAAGACAGACAGGGGCATGTGTACAATGCCAAATACCAGCAGCATTAAGATAGAATAACGGTTTCATTTAGAAAAAACTAGTGACAGGTAAGGTTGGGCGATATAAAAAAAATATTCCCACGGTAACTATGTTAAGAAATGTATCGCGATAACTATATATATATATAGCGTGATAAATGCCCATTTAGAATAAGAAACACTCAAAACATGTACTCGTGTTTCCTTGTTGCCCCCATACATTCTAATGCCTCCTTGATGCCCCATCAGATGGAGAGGGCGGTCAGGCATGCGCCCTGCTGCTCTATTCATTCTCTATGGAGACAGCAGCGATCAGCCATCTTCCGCGCTCCCATAGAAGCATTTCTTGGTTAGTTAAAGTACCCAAGAGGACGTTATGCCCCCTGTGAATAGGGTTGTCACAATACCAAAATTTTGATTAGATTTCAATCCCATAAAAAAGTATTGCGATACTGGATACCATGTGATCCCACGCAAAAGAAAAAGAAAGCGCAAAAATAAGCTGCATGCATTCCGCATTTTATGGAACGTCCGGCCCATAATAGAACAGTCCTATCAAGGTGACAAGGTGACTAATAATAAAAATAAAAAATAAAAAAATTGTATTTTTTATTTTTCCTGTTACGGCATTCACCACATTTTTTTTAATATTTTTTTTATGGTTCAGACTTTTTTTTTTTAGAGGTGGCGATACCCAATATGTTCTTTATTATTTATATATTTTATATGTCAAATTGGGGGGGGGAGATTTAAAATTTTCATATTTTAGTGTGTTTGTTTTTTAACTTTTAAGTGAGACAACTCCTGTAATAACAATTCTAAAGCATCTATTCTTATCACTGTGTGATGTGCCATTCATTATTCCTTTCAGAAGTTACGAATTACTAATAGATTGCAATAAAGGTCCGGATGGGTCTTAGGGGGGTGTTCAGCACAGTTTGACACTATCCAATCAGAGCTGCCAGTGCCAGAGTATGCAGGAACACACCCCCAACTGGTTACGCCCATCTGGCCCTTCATTGCAAATTCCTAGCAAACCCGCCCCCGAACTTTAGACGCCGAACTTAAAACAGAAGTTCGCTCATCTCTACTAGCAATCCATTCATAACTTCTAGTAGGAACAATAAAGGAATAGCACATAATAGAGTCTTAAGTTCTTCTCATTGCGAACGCCTATGGAAGGAACATACATTCCCCTTTTCTGTCCATTATTGAGTACTAAAAGTTTAAGACCAGGTAACTATACAGATGCAGCAAATACACACGGTGATCAGACATCATGCATGCGCTTCTAAGAACTGGTATAGCAGTTAGGCCTCTTGCACACGAACGTGTGCGCCCCGTGGTCGTGCTGCGGCCCACAATGCACGAACACAGTCCGTGGGACAGCCGCAGTGGATCGCAGACCCATTCACTTTATTGGGTCCGCGATCCGGCCGTTCCGCAAAAAGATAGGACATGTTCTACCCTTTTGCAGAACGGAAGTACGGGACGAAAGTTACCCCACAGAAGCACTTCGTAGTGGTTCCGTTCCGTACCATTCCGCATCTCTGGATTTGCGGACCCATTGAAGTGAATGGGTCCGCATCCGTAATGCGGAATGCCCACAGAACGGCACCCGTGTATTGCGGATCCGCAAATGCGTGTACAAGAGGCCTTACTAGGACACAGATATCGAGTTTCACACAAGACTACCAGGCTTTCTCCTACATGCAGTGAACCTTTTGCATAAAGTTTCTTAAAGCAAACAAATCATCCTCACCAAGCAGGACATAGCAGACAGCACAACCTGTCAATCTTTCAAAAAGAGAGGAGCATGCACAGGTGAATAGCCCGGGGTACACAGCCAAACAATGGCTGTGTGTGTTCCCTCTGCCAAGGCGAGGTGTACAGCCTTACAAATGGATGTTAACAAGTACAAGTCACTCGTATCCTGAATGATGAACATGCTCAACAACTTAGGTTTTTTGCTACAGTCAGGGCTACAGTAGATCTGTATTGTTTGGACACCCAGCAGCGCCATTTACCTCACAGCCTCCAGAACAGTCTGGCATTAGTGAATACCATCCCGATGGACATCTCATTGCTTTTGTCTAAGTAATTCAGTTACTTTCTCTGCACATTTGTTCTAATAAGGACGCTGAGCTGTGTGTAAGCAGGAGTAATAGGGTTATGCTTGAACACCTAGTGCTTCCACAAATGGTTAGCAGCCATCATATGTCAAATTAAATCTTAACCTCACAAAAGGAAGCTTTCCGAAGCCGTGACATTAACAATGGCGACAGTGCTATAAAGGAGGACTGTATGACACAGGCGTATAGTACTAATGAAAGTAACCTTAAAAGAAGGAGCGCTGACGCTTGCTTCTACACAAAATACCAAATTCCATGGTCTTCAATTAGTATCTTTCTTACCCACTCATCCGATACCCTGTAATTTAGTCACAAGACAAGAGGTTGGGGTGGGGATTATTTTACATTAGTATATCTATTTTCGGCAGCACCATTGGTGTACCGGCGTTCTGCAGCAGCGCTTACAGGTTAGCGAGTTCCCATTATTAATACGGTAATTTCTCATGCAGGTCAGTGCTCCTAAATATTAAGATTGCACTACTTTCCTCAATAGTTTAAAAGGCCTCAGTCAGAAGATTTGTACCTATCGAACATGGTCCCATGTTCATATGAGCCCACAATGATGAGAAAAATGATGTTTTGATGTATGCAAATTAACCTCTAGGAGCAATGGGGGCGTTACCATTACACCTAGAGGCTCTGCTCCTTCTCCAACTGTCACGCCCTCTCCACTTTGATTGACAGGACCAGGTGTGGTGAAGATTTCGCTACCTGGCCCTGTCAAAGTGCTGAGGGCGCATCAGTTGTATAGAGAGCAGAGCCCCTGTTGCTTCTAGAGGCAAATCTGCATATAATAAAACCCAGCAATGCTTTCACATGTGAACATGGGACCAACACAGAGGCCTTCAGCTGCCATGTGCACATGTACCAGGTCAGCCAGATCTGCTGACAGATGTCCTTTAATTTTTCCTGCTGTAACGAGAAATCTAACAAAAAAATATCAAAAACTACATATACTTACAAAGGAGAAAATAAATAAAAAGTAGCTAAGTATAAGACACAATTGAAACAGTAAACTGAGGTCACCAAGAAGTTTTCATGTGATGAAAATGTAAGTACCCCAATTACTGAAATATGAATCCCACACTACACCTACCTAAGAAAAGGCAATTAGGAAACTACTGAAAGACAATTTTAAACACCAAGATTGGTCCCAGAGGCGTTTCAGTGATCGGATATCAGGCATGAGCAGCTGCAAGGGTCAAAGAGGTCACGGATCAGAAGGGGAGCCTGAAACATAAGAGCAACCCAGCTCAGGATTTGGTCATACAAAAAAAACACTATTATATGATATTTCTGAAATTCAGTCATCCAAACCTGAAACTGTAAGAAAGAAAGAAAATCCTTTTAACCAGTGACCAAAAAATAAATAAAAAATAGAAAGGTATTATAGTACAACAAACACACAAAACCAGCAAACTTTATGCCAAGAAAACTATACTACTAGTATCTTAGGTTCAAACCGAACCACTATCTTCATGGAGACTGCATGCTCTGCCCACAAGAGCTTACAATCTACAAGATCTGGTCTCATAGCATATGTTGTAGGACAGATGAGAAGAGAATGTACATTGCACTCAGAGAGAACAGGTGAATCCGAGACCAGTGCCGACATGAACAGGGTGACGGTAACCACCCCTAAGACATGACGGCTCTTGGTTTGATTACTCACCAACTGGTTTGGGCAGACAGACGAGGCGGTGCATCACACTATGTATGCCCTGGTGGCTTGCAGACAGAACTCTGCCTCAACAGGACTGAACCGAACAGGATTATTCACTGTACTTACTAAACTAAAATAACCCTGGGAACATGTTCTCTGACCCAGCCATCTCTATTCTGAAATAGAATACACACAGCACAGTCTACAATTTGTTCAGACTTTCATGGACATTGGACGTCAGCTACTAAAGACTGGCATTTCATACGCTGGTCTTAGTAATAACCCCGAAGGGAGAAGAGCTGACCAATTTATTATGGGACGCAAGCCTCTTAGACTACTTTCACACTAGCGTTCGATCGGATCCGTTCTGAACGGATCCGATCATATTAATGCAGACGGAGGCTCCGTTCAGAACAGATCCGTCTGCATTAAAATGGCAAAAAAAAGCTAAGTGTGAAAATAGCCTCGGACGGATCCGTCCAGACTTTCAATGTAAAGTCAATGGGGGACGGATCCGCTTGAAGATTGAGCCATATTGTGGCATCTTCAAACGGATCCGTCCCCATTGACTTACATTGTAAGTCTGGACGGATCCGCACGCCTCCGCACGGCCAGGCGGACACCCGAACGCTCATTTCCAAATCTGGCAACAACGGCCACTAAAATTTTCAGTTATCGTTTGCAGTATTTTATACACACTGTGGGACTGTAGTACGTTACATACTTCCTGCAAGAAAATCCACACAGAACAACGTGAATATGCATTATGTGCATATACCCTTAAGAAGCATTCTAAAGATATCCCGAATGTATCATCCTGGCTCATGCTGTAAACCAAGACTGGCGGACTAGACGCACTCAATGATTCTTTTTGACACGCTGGCTTCGTAAACAGGTCTAAACGTCTGGTGCCCGCCCAGTCTCAGTGGGAGGTAGGTGGTAAATGCATCACCCAAATTGGCCTTCTCACAGAAGATGAGGCTATGTCCACACTGCTGGGCCCATAAATGTATACTGTAGAGTACATATCTACTCCTACAGGACAAAGCCATGTCAGAGTGCTCTCCAGTCACACGTCACTGGTTTGTGCGGCATTATTTATTACTTCCTGCTGCCAATATCGCCCAGCATACTAGGGCCAACTACGTTCACATGTTTTAGGAGTGTGGGAGAAAACTGGAGAACCGGGAGGAAGCCTGCACAAACCTGGAAACATACGTACAACATGGAGATGTCCTAGAACAGGGCTGGCCAACTTGCAGCTCTCCAGCTGTTCTAAAACTACAGCTCCCATCATGCCCTGATGTAGGCAGACTGGGCATGCTGGGAGTTATAGTTTTGCAACAGCTGGAGAGCCGCAGGTTGGCCATCCCTGGACTAGAACCTCGGTGCTGCAGAGTAACAGAGCTGGGTTACCAAAAACTTAGCCCCATTAAAGTCTACAGGACTGTCCAACACAGACAGCACTGCTTGGCCACCTCAGACAGTCCTAGACTAGAGCAGCAGTGGACATATGTGACGGCCTCTACATTCGAACAAGAGAAGACGGGCCCCCATTTTCACGATCAGACATTTATCCCCCCTTTAAATTGTTTTCAGAATAGAAGTCAATGGAAAGGTAGGTGCTACTGTATGGCATTTTTTTTTTGCCTTTTTCTCCTTACCATCCTGGCAGGATAAGGCCTCTTTCACACAAGCAAGTTTTCCATCCGGGTGCAATGCATGAAGCAAACACATAGCATCCGCAATCCTGACCCATTCATTTTAATGGGTCTGTGCATCATTTCTGCATTCAGGAAAAATCACAGCATGTTCTATAATATGCTTTTTTCATGCAGCTCTGGTTCCACTGGAGTGAATGGGGCTTGCGAGAAAAACAGGCAGCATCCAGATGCAATGCGTTTTTCACTGACGTTTGCTAAAAGATATAGATGGTTATTATTCGGGTTTTTCACTCACGTGAAAAATTCATAAAAAAAACTGATTGCACCCACGCATTGAACTCAATCACAGACAAACTGACTGAACTTGCGTGCAAAACCATCAACAGAACAGAAACAAGAACACATTAAGGGTCCATTCACACGTCCGCAAATGGGTCCGCATCAGTTCCGCAATATTGGGAACGGGTGCGGACCCATTCATTCTCTACGGGGCCGGAAGAGATGCGGAGAGCACACTATGTGGTCTCCGCATTTCGGGAGAGCGGCCCCGAACTTCCGGGCCACGGCTCTGCAAAAAAATTGAACATGTCCTATTCTTTGCAATTGCAGACAAGAATAGCCAGTTCTATTGGGGTGCCAGCCGGGTGTATTGCTGATCCGCAATACACTACGGACGCGTGAATCCACCCTAATAAGTGGATTCTGGGCATTAATTCTGACCGAACCAATTCGCTTGCCTGCAGCCTGGTAAAGCATGCTATAAAATAAACTTTTCAACCAATTTTCATAAGGAACGTACAACAGACAAGTATAATCTGTCTTGTTCACAGATTTCTATATAATGTGGATCTCAGACAACACACTAATAAATCAGGCCCATTAAGCCGCGCATCTCCAGCACGTATCACGTTCATCTGACAGCTTATTCTTGTAACTCCCAAAAAATGTGCCCTCAGCTGAACTAAGCACAGAGCCAGGACGTCCCCATATAGATCAGATAGCTGGTCCCACCGAATAGGACAACTTTTAGTGTTCATGACCAATGACATGCTGAAGCGTGAGTGATAGGTCTATGGAAGGAAACAGGCAAGTAGATTTTCCTTTGTTGGTACTGTAAACACTGAAAATTTGCCATATGCAACCCCCCGCATATACCCGTCCTGTGCAGGCCCCCTAAAACTTTTGAAGTGTAAGAATTTTCTTGTCTACTTTGCTTAATTGAGGAAAATACAACAGAGTTTTCGCTTTCATGGTGCCACTTTCGCTATCCACGGACTGGTGAATATTCAATGGGAAAACAGACAGAAAGATACCTATAAAGATGCTGATAAAACAGTTCTAAACTAGCGGGCAGCCTGTATCCTACTGAAATGTACATCTGGGGGGAGCGTGAACAATTAGGAATAGATGAGCAGTTATCAATGTGAAAACTGAGAATTGTTAAAGACACAAGGAGAGACGGCCATATTCCTTGCAGTGAAGCACTGAATCCGCCAGGGGAGACAAGGGTCTCAGACATAGCATGACTCTTCTTTACCATGAAGGTGACATGTGAGGGCAGAGTGTTTACCAGGTGCCAGTCATAGGTACCTGCAATAAAAACCAGGCGCCTGCATTTCACCCGCCTAAATCCAATTTATTCTCAGAAGAAATTGCCCACCACGGGCACCAGCTGGAAATGACACCAGTGGTATGTAAGGCACATGTCCACTAATCACGCACTAGCGGAGACGGTTCTACTGGGAGCAGCAGGGTGTAATTCGACATCACAGCAGGCTATATACACAGTGTTTGCACATCCTGCTTCACTTCAATTAGCTTTATTTATAAAACCCAAGGGTTCACACTTAGACCTCAGATACTCTAAAGAAGCAACAAAATGTGAAAAGAAATACTGTAATTAGACACCGCACTTAGCTTTATCTGTGGCGGAGTATTCCTGCCATAGCCATTATAAAAGCAACAGATGTTTCCTCCTCTCCTTTACATTGACCCAGTGACCCCCAAGTAGCCAGAAAACTAATCTGAAAGGACAGAGCAATCTTACTACAGTTCTGTATAAGACACACACTCACCTAAAGAATTATTAGGAACACCATACTAATACGGTGTTGGGCCCCCTTTTGCCTTCAGAACTGCCTTAATTTTACGTGGCATTGATTCAACAAGGTGCTGATAGCATTCTTTAGAAATGTTGGCCCATATTGATAGGATAGCATCTTGCAGTTGATGGAGATTTGAGGGATGCACATCCAGGGCACGAAGCTCCCGTTCCACCACATCCCAAAGATGCTCTATTGGGTTGAGATCTGGTGACTGTGGGGGCCATTTTAGTACAGTGAACTCATTGTCATGTTCAAGAAACCAATTTGAAATGATTCGAGCTTTGTGACATAGTGCATTGTCCTGCTGGAAGTAGCCATCAGAGGATGGGTACATGGTGGTCATGAAGGGATGGACATGGTCAGAAACAATGCTAGGGTAGCCCGTGGCATTTAAACGATGGCCAATTGGCACTAAGGGGCCTAAAGTGTGCCCAGAAAACATCCCCCACACCATTACACCACCACCACCAGCCTGCACAGTGGTAACAAGGCATAATGGATACATGTTCTCATTCTGTTTACGCCAAATTCGGACTCTACCATTTGACTGTCTCAACAGAAATCGAGACTCATCAGACCAGGCAACATTTTTCCAGCCTTCAACAGTCCAATTTTGGTGAGCTCGTGCAAATTGTAGCCTCTTTTTCCTATTTGTAGTGGAGATGAGTGGTACCCGGTGAGGTCTTCTGCTGTTGTAGCCCACCTTTCTTTCCCATTCTGACATTCAGTTTGGAGTTCAGGAGATTGTCTTGACCAGGGCCACAACCCTACATGCTTTGAAGCAACTGCCATGTGATTGGTTGACTAGATAATTGCATTAATGAGAAATAGAACAGGTGTTCCTAATAATTCTTTAGGTTGAGTGTATGTATTACTTAAAGAGGAACGCTAACCTTTCCTGACGAGACTGTTAGTAATTACTTCCATTGCTCTGGCATACTTTATATGACTCCACGTTGTGCAGTTCCTCTATTATTCCTGCTAGAATTTTATGACTAAAAGGTACAACTGGTTGTTAAAGCACTCTGACTTTACAGGGACATGCCCCAGCTCGTGCCTTTATTCATAAACACCCAGTAGGAATAATAGAAGAAATTAACAACAGAGTCCGAATAGATCAGCGGTGGCGAACATATGGCACTGGTGCCAGAGGCAGCACTCAGAGCCCTGTCTGTGAGCACCCGCACCCTGGAAAAATTCTAAGGCATACCAATATGCCTGAGACTTTACCCGCTATTCATCAGCGCAGGGCGCACTATGTACAGCACAAGCAGCACACTAAATGTAAGCAGGTTATTATAGCCAAATGATAAAGTACATAAAAGATGTACTATATTGGACTGTAGTATTCAGGGTAAATTGCCGTGTTGGCACTTTGAGATAAATAAGTGGGTTTTTGGTTGAAGGTTGGCACTCTGTCTCTAAAAGGTTCACCATCACTGGAATAGATCATGCTCCAGAATTGTTATTTCATGTAGAATACAAATACTAAATTGATAACTGGGTCAAAAGTTTAGGGCATGTTCTTACATAATTTGACATGGTCCAATCACTGCTGCCGGTGTCAGACTGCAGGGATATTAACCCCCATTCAATGTATTCATACATTTCTAGCAGGAATAACAGTGGAGCAACAGGATACAAAATTATAAGGACACACTACTGAAACTTCAGAACTGATCCAAGTATGTACTAAAGCAGACACATCAGGAGAGTCGACCCCAAATGTAAGCCCACCATACACATATAAAGTATTAGCTGAACACTGGTCTGGTCAAATACCACAAACCCTAACATCCCCATGAACATGCTGAGCCTCCACATTTAATACAATGGGGAGTGGGAGATAAGCGGAGGTACTCTCAGCTGACTAAAATCATTGGAGGCGTTGAACTCCAACCCACCCAGTTCTCATTGGAACAGCCAGGAGGTGGAGGTGGAGGTCAATTTTCAAACCAGCTCCTGGATCTGAATACTTTTATAATTGGATGTAATAGAAAATGTTGTATAGCCAGTAAGCTATTCAATACAATGTATCTGTATAGTGCCCCCTGCTGTTTGTTTTCTTCCTTATTTTTTGTCCATCTCACTAAGCTGGTCGAATATGCTCAGTTTAAATCTTCAACTGTCACCAGTAGGGATGAGTGAACTTGTATTTTCAAGTTCAGTGTATAAAGTTTGGGTTATCTAAGAATTCCGTTATCACGGACCATAACCTAGTCACCAGCCATATGTTCTGTTAGAAGCTGTGGCAGTTAAAGAGAGAGAGCTGCAGCAGAAAGGACACACCCCATAAGCTGCCAGGCTGAAGATAATCTAGCAGAGCAATTGGAGCAGTGACTATGGAGATATCTGGATCCATGTGAGGTACAGGGCTGGTTCTAGCTTTATTATAAAGGTATTGTCTGATTTTCATTGTTTACATCAATCATGGCATAACCCCTTGCATTTTTGTGCGATCTGCAGTATTGGAGCGATACAATATTTTAAACAAATGCATTTTCCCCATTGCTCAGTCACTTGCTCCTGCCACATAACAGATAAGAGTGCGGTCTACAGACTGGACTCTGAGAACAGGGGATGTCACTGGAGCAGGCAGCAGATACACTGAGGGTTAGGCCAGGTTTGGAAGTTTACGTCTTCCTGCACAAGTACAGACATGTCAGAACAAAGAAAGCAGGAGGTTCTCCAGAGCACGGTCTCAGATTTATAGCACAACTGAACTGCAGATATCATCATAGTACTATCATTAGGACACTCTGGGAACACACGGGCAGCTAAAGGGCTTGAGACAAATGGCAAACCTGTAGACAAGACCAACCCAGAGGACTATCATATAGATAACCTCAAACAAGCAATGATTCCTGGCACTCTCCACTCCAATAACATGCAGACCCTGGACTGGGCAGGTCTCCTTCACACACCGAATGACAGATTGCATGGTGGTAACCAGAGACCAAGTGCATACCACTGCTTCATTTAGACAAAACTTTCTCATCTCTATGGAAACAAATATGTCTACACAGTGCCATACTTGGACAAAGACATTTATACTATTCCACACAGCAGTGTCAAAGCATCGGAAATATCAGGAACCTAAAGCATAAAGCTTAGCAGGCCGCTGTGTGAATGGACACATGCACTCACGACCACTCACGTGGCCGTACATTCTGCAACCAGCCACGTAGAGGGAGATTTATCAATACTGGTGTTCAGGAAAACTGCCTCCCAATAGCAACCAGATTGACCCTTACATTTTCCAAAGGAAAATTAAACATGGAATCTTATTAGTTGCTAAGGGTAAGGCTACTTTCACACTGGCGTTTTGGTTTCCGTTTGGGAGATCCCTCATGGGCTCTCAAGAGCGGTCCAAAACAGATCAGTTTTGCCCTAATGCATTCCGAATGGATAAGGATCCGCTCAGAATGCATCAGTTTGCCTCCGTTCCGCCTCTATTCCGCTCTGAAGGCAGACACCAAAACTCTGCCTGCAGCGTTTTGCTGTCCGCTTGACGAAACTGAGCCAAATGGATCCGTCCTGGCACACAATGTAAGTCATCTTGGCTATGTTACAGATAATACAAACGGATCCGTTCTGAACGGATGCAGACAGTTGTATTATCTGAACGGATCCGTCTGTGCAGATCCATGATGGATCCTCCCAAAACGCGAGTGTGAAAGTAGCCTAAGCCAGATTCCCTTAGCACTAGTTTTGAGAAATGTCCCCTGTAGACTTGAATGGGGTAGAGCCTGGTCCCTTCCTACTTGTGATCAGTGAGGGCCCCTTCATTTCTAATGATATGCTAACACCTAAGGGCGGATTGGCCATAGACCTTACAGGGAAAATTCCTGGTGGGCTGATGCCCAGGGGCCGCCTGAGCCCTCCTTACAGGTCAGTGGAAGTTTTTAGGGATGAATTTTGGGCTGCTGACAGCAGTATTTTGTGATGGACTGTGGTATTTAGCTCTGTTGGGGTGGGACAATGTGTGGACACTATTTTTTCCAGGGCCACTTTAAACTCCCAGTCCACCCTTGCTAACACCTGGTAAGAATGGAACCCATTGATTTATGCAAGGTCATCAGACAATCTAATGGCAAATGTTGGATTTTAACACGTTCAATGCATTGTTCCTACAGGACATAAGCCGTTTCCAGGGGTGTCAGGGAAGCAGATTACTGCCACCCTCCCACTGAAAACTGAATGCATGCTCAGCCGAACTGAGCTTGCATGTTTATGATGGAAGCAATTCGGACGGCATTTTCTTCAGTCATCGCCTACTTTATATGATAGTCGATATTCTCTTTTAACTCTCCCAAATCCTATTACATTTCCATTTAGAATCTTTACTAATGAGTATCCTAAATCCTTATGACATTTTATCAGTCTTAGTTCTGTAGGCTAGCAATACGAAAATTTGCTTAAAACTGTCAACTGGATATTTCCCCCCCAATTCTACAAACGCAGCAGAGCTGCAACGTGTGGCAGCCCCCTCTGTGTCCTTAATTGCCTCCTCCGATAGTTTATTTCACTTTAAAGAACTTTAATCACTACCATGGCTGCATTTAAAAGGAACTGTTTAGGGTCAAGAAGGAGAAGGCATTGAGACTGGAAGTCATCTTTGCCACTCCCAAATCCCACCCCATGGGCATTGACTGGCATCCCTGAAAAAGGCTGTACATGGCAACCCTTGTCCTCCCTTTAATCACTGCTGGTGTCGTAGCCAAGGAGGTAGACGCCTTCAGACCGGAAGTCAGCTTTGCTACCTCCAAGTTACACACCATTGGTATGGAGCATACCCTTCTGAGAGCTCTTTTCAGTCAATACCAATGGGGTGGGGTTAGGGCACAGCAAAGCTGACTTCCAATCTGAAGGCCTCCATCTCCTGACTCTAAACTGTCTCTTTAAATAAGACACCAAAAAGGTGTCAATTGTTTGTGATTTTTTTTTTGGGGGGGGTGGATTTTTACCCTTAGCAATGGAAGGCTGAGATCTGCAGAAAACCCTCACCAAAAATCACAAGTAACATATGCAGTATTTAGTGAGGAAATGCACAGAAATCCGCATTAAAAACCAAGCAGAATTTCTGTTGGGAAATGTGGAGTTCTGTGATTTATCAATGACCAGGAACATCACTGCATTATTCACAACGAACGTTCTGCACTGCTAGCTATAATGTGTGCCAGAGAAAGATATTTTTAACCATTTTGCCCGTTTACATATCACACCTTACAAAATACTAAACCTCTGTCATTTTCACATTTTTTTTTCTCGGTACATACAACACCTCCAAGTAGACACATGATATACATCCCTAAAATGAATCTCCTGGATCCACCTCGAGCCTAAGACAGCCATGATGGTGTGCACTTCCACATCTGTACCAATCTGATCAGGTGCCGTCGCACATGCCGGCCTTGATGCTGCCAGGAGCAGCAGGTCCCTGCAGATTGATAATGCAAGAACTGGTAACACACTGTGGTTTGGTAATGGCGGCACTTTTTATTTTTTTAGCAAACCGCACGACCATTAACAAGCTGCAAGGAGTTACTACTTCTTTCATTAGGCCAACTTCACACGAGCCCATTCAGTCCGTGAAACGCACTCCACGTGTACTTGCTGTCTGACTGCGGGTGTAATGAACCGTACTCACGTCATTAGGCGAGTAGTTCAACAGACCTGCATTCAGGCACATGGAGCGCATGGCCTTAGTAATTTGCATGGTCCAGCAGCAATTGGTTGACTATCACCAAGGAGCAAATGACAGAATTTGACAGTGGTTTTCCAAGAGTCAGGCCTCATGCACACGACCGTATCTGTTTTTTGCAGTCCCAAAATTGCAGATCCACAAAACACGGACACCGGTTGTGTGCATCACCCCCTTTCCGCAGGTCCAAAAATTTGTTAAACATGCAAAACGGACACGAATAGGACATCTACAACTTTTTTTTTGCTGGTCCAGGGAACTGTGTGCTGTCCACACCCGATCCACAAAAAAATGCACATTAGATGCGAACCGAAATTATGGTCGTGTGCACGAAGCCTTAAACGCTGACGGCCTATCCTGAGGATCAGGCATCAGGGTAAGGCCAAACGACGCAGCTGGCTACGTACATCCAAGCCAAACCTACCGGTCGTAGGCAATGACATCATGATTATACTATAAAATTGTGCAGTCGTTGGTCACCATGGGTGGGTGTTGCTTTGCTACGTGCAGCCAGTTGTGCCCTCAATGTTAGATCAGGGGGGGGGGGGGGGTCTGATGTCTCAGATCTCCACATTAAGGAGACTGTGGCACGCCTGCCGCCCCTTTCACTCTTTATACAGGCACACAGGTCATCTGTAGGCAGCTCATCTTGTAGAAGCCTTCCCTGGACAATCCCTTGCTAGAATGAACCCACCGAGTGAAAGTGGCCAAACTAGGAGTCCAGCTCTGGGACCGATCACACATTTGTAAGGCTGGTTTCCGACCTGCGCGCCCTGTGCAGAAATCACATTCTGTGTGCGAACATGTTTTGGACACTGCTTGTTTCACAGGAGCGCACAGCATTACACAGATTTATAATGCTGTGTGTCTCTGCCTCACCTGTATCTACTGAATTATACCGACAGCATTATGTCAGTGTCAGGCTACTTTCAAATTCAGCAGGGGATCTCAAAACCATAGCAAAACACTCCCGTTCTAATAATACAACCGGCTGCATCCGTTCAGAACGGATCCGGCTGTATTACATCGAAAAAGAAGAAACCGGATCCGACACTAAAACCATTTTAAGTTAACGGGCACCAGATCTGTTTTTTGTATACGAAAAAAAACAGATCCGGCACCACTGACTAACAGTTTTTGGTGCCGGATCTGGCTTGTTCAGTTTTCTATGCCACACACAAAAACGCTGCTGGCATAAATTTTTGGTCTAGCATGGTAACGCAACAAACCGGAAGGGAATGCATTCTGGTGCACTTTACTCTAGTTTAGGCCTCATGCACACGACCGTTGCCGTTGTGCTGTTTTTTTTTCGCGGACCCATTGACTTTCAATGGGTCCGTGGAAAAATCGGAAAATGCACCGTTTGGCAGCCGCATCAGTGATCCGTGTTTTCTAGCCGTGAAAAAAATATGACCTGCCCTATTTTTTTCACGGCCAACGGTTCACGGACCCATTCAAGTCAATGGGTCCGTGAAAAATCACGGATGCACACAAGATTGTCATCCGCGTCCGTGATCCGTGTCCGTTTTTTCCTATCATTTCAAAGGCAAACTTGATTTAGATTTTTTTTTCATTTTTAATGTCCATGGATCCTCCAAAAATCAAGGAAGACCCACGGAAGAAAAAAAAACGGACACGGATCACAGAACAACGGAAACCGTTTTTGCGGACCGCAAAAAAAAAGTCTGTGTGCATGAGGCCTTATGTACACGACCAGTGTTTGGGTCCGCATCCGAGCCGCCGATTTGGCGGCTCAGATGCGGACCCATTTACTTCAATGGGGCTGCAAAAGATGCGGACAGCACTCCGTGTGCTGTCCGCATCCGTGGCTCTGTTCCGCGGCCCCGCTAAAAAAATGTAACATGTCCTATTCTTGTCCGTGCTTTGCGGAGACAAGAATAGGCATTTATATTGCCGGCGCGCGTTCCGTAAATTGCGGAACCGCGGTTTGCGGACCAGCAAAAAACAGCACGTTGTGTGCATGAGGCCTTATTCAGCGATGTGCTGCGGTTTTGACTTGAGAGCCTGTGAGGGATCTCAAAACCAGACAGGACAACACAGGAGTGAAAGTAGCCTTAGGCCTCATGCACACAAACGTATTTTCTTTCCGTGTCCGTTGCAGGTTTTTTCCGTATATGGAACCATTCATTTAAATGGGTCCACAAAAAAAACAGAAGTTACTCCACGTGCATTCCGTATGTCCGTATTTCCGTTCCGCAAAAAAATAGAACATGTACTATTATTGTCCGCATTACGGACAAGGATAGAAATGTTCTATTAGGGGCCGGCTGTTCCGTTCCGCAAAATATGGAATGCACACGGACGTCATCCATATTTTTTGCGGATCACAAAATACATACAGTCGTGTGCATGAGGCCTAATTCTGTAGGTGATGCAGAGACACACAGCATTATAAATCAGTATAATGCCCTGCGATCCTGTAAAACACGCAGCGTCCATGACAGGGAACAAAGCTCACACACAGATTTCCACACAGGACACTCATCTGAAGGAGCCCTAATACAGAGGTATAAATGCCTCTGTAACACAGACATGTCACCCGGGTAGGGAGCAATCAGTCACAAGCTGTTTCAATGTAGAAACTTTACTGTAATGGCTGCCTATACACAAGGTGACCTATAGACACAGACCATGAGCTAATACGGCAAGATCACGTTAGTGCATTGGATAAATCCTGCCATGTCCCTTCTTATCACTGTCTATTAGTCACATCTGTAGAACAACTCACTGCATAGTCATGCAACCCCAGGAGATGCGCCTCCATTTACTGTAATTAGGCTGTTGTCTACAACCTCCCCTCAAGCTGCATGAGGCAACACATGATGGAGGCCAACTTCCTATGCGGCTAGAAAGGTCACATGAGACCGGGCAGTATCCAAGGGTTACACACTACTACTCCTCTCATCTACCCCAAACCTAACATAACACCGCACACAACGAATCTCTACAAGGTTACCACACAGATTACGTTACTGACATCATAGGTCTAATTTCAAACATTCGAGCAATGTCTGACTGGAAAAATGGATGCACAACACGTTATGAGGGAGAATAACGGCCCACAATTACACAATGTTAAAGTAAAAGTGAAAATTGGGGCGATTTGCTCCAAATTTACCATAAGACGCATGCCTCTACCGAATTTTACCTGTCCGCCAGTCAGGAAATTCCATGCTTTACACTATTTGCGCCATTTCCTCCTATTCCAATTAACAATCTAGTCTACACTAAATCTCCCTTGTAAACCACGCCCACTTTTCTATCCACTTTCCAAATTTTAGCGCTATAATGTCATCGTTTGCAGCATTTTAGTGATGAAGTTTAGAGCAAAAACTACTTTATAAATGTGGGTCCACGTGTCTCACACTAAGGGTCCATTTACACGTCAGTGTGTGTTTTGTGGATCCACAAAACACGGACATCGGCGATGTGCAGTCCGCATTTTGCAGGCACTAATAGAACATGCCTGTTCTTGTCCGCAATTGCGGACAAGAATAACCATGTTCTATTTTTTTTCGGGAATGGAATTGCAGACCCGGAAGTGCGAATTTGAATGAAAGGGTCCGCAAAATGCGGAACGAAATTGCGGACGCGAGAATGGACCCTAAATGCGTACACTTCATACCTCACATAGAAAAAGACTAGCATTTACTGCCCAAAGAGGAGTGAGGGGTTAATGGTGTCATCTCTGGACAGGTACCAACTGCAACCGCATTGTTTATAAATGGGAGCCTAGTTGTATGTACATATACCCTCGAGAAAGGCCTACCCTTGAGAAAGGCTCAAAGGCTTGAGAAAGGCTCGCAAGAGCTGAAACGTCGCAAGATTTGCCATAATATGGGTGAATAAAACCACTTGATTTTTTCACACACACACACACATACATACACACATATACACCATATCTGTACCAAATTGTATGACATGTACATATACCCTATATAGTCTATGTGTCTGAGGTTTTCAGGGTACGGTCATACTGTATTTATGCATACATACACCATAGCTGTGTACCAAATTGTATGACATGTACCTCATGTACATATAGCCTATATAGTCTATGTGTCTGAGGTTTTCAGGGTACTGTATATATACACACACACATACACCATAGCTGTGTACCAAATTGCATGACATCATTGACATTACCTCACCTACTTGCATGTATTACCTGAGGTAATTGTTACAATGTTATACAACAATAACAATCTTTATATAGCATATAGCGCCAACATATTCCGTATCAGTTTACAAGCGGGGTGCCCTTATATGATGTCCTCATACTTTACAGTATACACACTTGAGTGGATACACTGTGGGACACACACTTCCATCTGCATGTTATATACACACACTTGAGGCGACCATTGTAAAGCCGTGTACACACCTTATATACTTGCCCATAGGTGCCATTTCCCACCACTTCCACCAGTTCAAAGATCCCAGCCGGATCCTGAAAGAGAGCACAGGAGGCATTATGTGGGGCAGGGGGTGCATGCAGCTGTTGCGCCCTAATGTCTTTATTTCACCACTTGAGGCACATGCCAATACATGCAGACAAAGGAAGCCAGTGTGCCTGTGCCACCAGTGCCCGGGCACATTCTACCCCGAACCAGAGCACTGCAGGAAACAAACAACTGCCCCCCCACCGGCCTTCTGCTACATCAGGAGGGGCCCAGCCCTGCCTCCATCATATGGGTGGGGGTCTGCTGCTGCTGCTGCCGGGGCTCCTTCCATCACCGTGAAGCTGCACAAATCCCATGGACAAGCCCCGGGCTGGCAGAGGCCGCTCCACGCCTTCTATTGTGTGCAGCCCCCTCACACTCACCCTCAAGGAGGAGAGGTCTATGTCCACCAGACTCTTGGCAGGCGAGTCGTTGGCCATGGTCGCCCGTTCCTTGCGTGCTATCCCCGGCAGAGCCTGTGCCCTCCTCCCCGCCCTGGATCCAGACACAGCAGGGCGAGCTCCTCTCCTCCCTCACGTTCTCCTCGCAGGGCTCCGACTCCTCATTGGGGTGCAGCGGCCCCTGGTCTCCGGCGTACCCCGCTCTCTGGCCGTCGTCGCTCTTGTGCCCAGGCTGCAGGATGGCGATCTTACACCATGTTGAGGTGGCAGCTCCCAGCTCAGTGATCCGGGCTCGTCTCTCTTTCCTTCCCTCCCCTCCCTCTTTTCTTCCTTTCTTCCTCCCCTCGGACACACAGACATGCAAAGAGGAGACAGAGGGAGGGGGTGGGGAAGAGAAATCCTCAGCCAGCACAGCTACTGGAGCCGGCAGCACCAATCCCGGCCCCTAACACCCCCTCTCCTCCTCCTCTACCCACCCTCTGCTGCCATACCCTTGCCAGGTGCCAACATCCTAACGTCTCCCTCATTACACAAGACGTTGTGTCAGATGTCATGAGCCCAAAACCAGCCTACAGTTCACACAAGGTGAATGGTCCCAGATGTCAAATGACCAACTTCTAGGAGGAATAACAGAGACACAATGCAGAGGTCTAAGAGCAGCCATATGCATCCAAGAATAGCTGTGGGACTAACCACTTTTCAGCTGGTCCAGAGCCTCCCCCCGCAGCGCCTTCCCGCTGTCCCACGGGGATCCTCCATTCTACTTATACTCTACCTGTGTGACTTATGTGACCAAGGTCCTGAGCGACCGAAACGTCATAAAGACTCGGAGTCACAATATTAACGTCTCTCCGTTTTTACTTTTGTACCCATTGGAGGACATGTTATTTGCATGATAACCTTGAGTGTGCGGTGGTTTTTCTCTTACAGCCATCTGTCCCGACATTCCCAAAAATGTCCATGTTCAGCACATCCATGTATGTTCACTTGGTGGGGAGAAAGCTACTGCCAGGCACCATATCTCAAAAATGTTCACGTCACCTCATCCTTCTCTCCCCCTGACATCACCTGTCGGGAGAGTAAGGAGCTCCCGTCCCCATACACAACACAAAGGGGTAAGGCGACGCGTCATAATGTATTTTAATGCTGTCGCCATGGGACATGCCACATGTGACCGTTTTTTAGGACTGTAGCGTTGCAGTCGTAGCATGTCCAATAGCAACACCATTGAAGATTATTACATGAAATGTCACACAACACACATCACTGTGTAGATCAGTGGTGGTGAACCTATGACATGGGTGGCAGAGGCGGCACTCGGAGTCTTCTTAGTGGGCACCCGCACCCTGGAAAAAGTCTATGGTGTACCAATATGCCCTAGACTTTTTCTGCCATTCATCAGCGCAGGGCACGCTATGAACAGCACAGGCAGGCTGAATGTAGGCAGGTTATTATATATTAAAAGTACATGGAAGATATACTATATTGGACTGTAGTGTTCAGGTTACATTGCTGTGTTGGCACTTTGTGATAAATGAGTGGGTTTTGGGTTGCAGTTTGGGCACTCTGTCTCTATAAAGGTTCGCCATCACTGCCTTAGACTGTCGGCCGCACCCACCATTCTCCCGAATGTGTATGGGGGACCTAGGCTTCTTTCACACGAGCGATACAGATTGTGTCAGGATGCGTTCAGTGAAACTCGCACTATTTTGCACGCAAGTTCAGTCAGTTTTGTCTGCAATTGCGTTAAGTTGCTCAGTTTTTTCCCGCACGAGTGCAATGGGTTTTGATGCGTTTTTCACGCGCATGATAAAAAAACTGAAGGTTTGCAAACCCCCTAGCAACCATCAGTGAAAACGCATGCGTCCAGACTTGATTCTGGATGCAACTCGCTCGTGTGAAAGGGGCCTTAAAGGCATAAACGTACACTGCTGCCAAACCCCTCTGACATCTACTTATCTCCTCTGGGTTGGGCACTTTAAAATCTAAGACGCCCAATCCTTCTTTCCCCCATTAGACAGCCAACACATTTCTGATATGCATTTATTTGTAGTGCATTTCAAAATGTCCTATTGCATTACAGCTAATATCTGGCTGCTGTGTTTTTTTCCAGCAAAAAAAAGGTTGCAAAAAAACACCTTTCTGTGAAAAAAATATATGTATGAATCCTCCCTAAGGCTGGGGTCACACGTGACTGAATAGCTGTGGATGTGCCGCCGCCGATTTTCAGGCGGCAAATCTGCAGCGTTGTACAGGTCCAGCAAAGTGGATGAGATTTTAAGAAATCTCGTCCACACACTGCGTACAAAATTCTGCAGCATAAATTGACCTGTGGTGCGGAAGTGAAATCCGCAGCACATCAATTTATAAAGCGGTTCTCCCTCAAATGAGAAGCTGTGGAGCTGTGTGTCATTGGCCCACAAGCAAGAAGCAGGGAGGAATCGTGTTCAGATGGAAAAAAATGATGAATATTCGTCATTACGAATATATAGCACTATATTCTAAATATTCGAGAATTCTCGAAGTGCAGATATTCAAGATTAAAATTCGCTATTCGAATATTTGTGCTCAACACTAACAAAGAGTTGATTTCAAACTCTGCATGGCAGGTCAACTTCCACTTGGAAGCAAAGAGTGCAGGTAGCCTAAGGCCCCTTGCAGACGAGCGTGTCCGGATTATATCCGGATGCGTTCAGTGAAAACTGCGTGATTTCACAAACAAAGCCATTCAGTTTTGTTTGCGATCTCGTTCAGTTTTTATCGCGGGGGTGCAATGCGATTTACTGCGTAATAAAAAATGGAATGTTTACAAACAACATCTCTTAGCAACCATCCGTGAAAATCGCATCCGCACTTCCGCATCTTCATCCCACTTCTATGGGGCCAGCGTTGTGTGAAAAACACTGCTCATGTACACAGACCCGTTTAAATGAATGGGTCCGGATTCCGTGCGGGCGCAATGCGTTGGAATTCTCGCTCGTGTGAAAGGGGCCTAAGGGTGCGTCCAAGTCGGCCTGATAACCAGCAAATTGGAAAAACACATAAAAAAATTCTGCGGCATAAATTGAGACGCGGTGTGGATTTCAGATCTGCAGCATGTCAATTTATGCAGGCAAATCCGCAGCAAAATCTGCCCTGTAACACATGCAGATTTGTTGTGGTTTTGCTGCTGAAACATCAAAATTTGCCACAGAAATTCCATGCTGTGTAGCCGTACCATTAGGCCATGTTCTTCACATGGAAATCCACTGAAGATCAGGAAAAGGCAGCGTTACTAAATGGTTTTTTAGCTCTGTATATACAAAAGAAGAGGGAAGGGGAGCTGATATTTGTGGTGCTGGGGCTGTTAGTACATCCAGTAATATACTCAATTGGCTAACTGTAGATATGGTCCAAGATAAATAAGGTCAACGTGAACAAAGCTCCGGGTCCAGATGGATTACACCCAAGAGTGCTTAAAGGGAATCTGTCACCTGCTTTTACCATTTTAAACTGTCACCATCGCCATGTTCACTAAAGTACCTTATTTCCAGCAGTTTTCTTCTTACTTAATTTGGTTTTCTCCTTTTGATAAAAAAAGCCCTTTTTATGATATGCTAATTAAGTTCCAAGGTGCCCAGAGGGGCGTTTTTTTCCTCTCTGGTGCCCAGTGACGCCCCCCTGCAGTGCGGAGCCCGCCTTAATTTGAATCCCAAGAACGCCTCCTGATCCTCAAATAATCTCCCACAGCTCCGGCAAATGGTTCCGCCCCCCCACGTCATCGTCTACCTTCTAGAAATGCCCCATCCTTCTTCCTGTCGGCGGTCAGAAATCTTGCGCAGGCGCAGTACCACCTGCGGCCTGCGCGATCATCAACCTCCTCAGGGCAACAGCCTCAAAAGTCTCACTGGGCATGCGCCGAGCCCAGTGACGTAATCTCAGCGCTGTTGCCCTGAGGAGGTTGATGATCGTGCAGGTGGTACTGCGCCTGCGCGAGATTTCTGGCCGCTGACAGGAAGAATGACGGGGCATTTCTAGAAGGTAGACGATGACGTGGGGAGGGGGCTGTGGGAGGTTATTTGAGGATCAGGAGGCGTTCTTGGGATTCAAATTAAGGCGGGCTGGGCACTGCAGGACGGCGTCACTGGGCACCAGAGAGGAAAAAACGCCCCTCTGGGCACCTTGGAGCTTCATTAGCATATCAATTTGAAATTGTGTCACAACAAAGACCCCACTGGTCTGGTTTACACGGCACTAGCCAATGTTGAACCAGACTGGAGAGGGGGCGATCTGACAAAAAAGATGTCAAGATTGGAGTCGAAATTTATATTTGACTTTGGCTCATTGGTACCTAACGGGTTAAATGCGGACTGGGAGCTATTTGGATTCCTATAGAACATTCCTTGACACAAGGGGGGGACATCTAATTATGTCCCCCCCCCCCCTTGAACCAATGAGTTCTATAAATATACCCGTTTATTTTAAATATTATGGCTGAATTGTGGTTTAATAATGTGTTTTATATGAAATTTTACATAAACTCAATGTATTTTATATTTATTTTATATACATTATGTTTTATGTCATATTTAAGCAGCGATTGTGCAAAAACCGCATCTGAATAAAAAACCGCATGATAAACGCAGAGAAACCGCACTATGGAAAATCCGGGTTTTAGATATCTCTTTGGAACAATGAGAAGCCAGGCCAGGTTTTGATAATCACCTTAATCAGGCCATAAAAAGAGGAGGGGAAACATTGCAAGGTCACCACTGAGGAAGGGGTCATTTGTAACATCCCCGAAACGCGTATGGGTCATACCTTGCACCGGCATGCTGGTTAAAGAAGTCCCTCTGGATCCGAAGTAAAGGACTGTCATACCGGAGAACTGACAACCTCTGGAAAAGGAGCTCCGAAAACAGATGATCCAAACAAGCGCATTATCAGCTGAGACTAGCGCGCAGTCAGCTGACTTCTGGTTCATTACGAATCATCAAGCCCGCACAGAGACAGGGGGAACATCGACAAGACTAAGGTAATACCGATACAGTAACAACAAGAGGTGGGACGCCACCACGATATGTTATTACACTGTGGCACTTAGTCTTCCCTGTCTTGAAGGACTTGCAACATTCATATATGCGCTTATTTGGAACTAAGAATAATCGACAGTATAACTACTGAAAAATAACAATCGGATCAGTACTGATATAACCCCAACATTCAGATTGCGGCTGTCCATGGATTGGACCCTGATGATTTGTCATCAAATCGCACTGTTGCACCTTGCTTCGTGCATGGACTGCGGTCTTCCATAGGTTGGACTTTGGGAACGATTGCTGCTATATTTTACTATTGCACTTTACCATATTGCGGTTGCTTATCAATTCGGACTGTGACCATAGCTGCTATAAATTGCACCATCTGATTTTGTTTTAGCACCTACCGTTTTACTTAGATAAAGGTTTATGCTGCCATTGTTATGAATTATTGCTGCCATTTATGTTTTTAATACTGCTGTCTATACTAATGATATTGTAGGAAGTTGAAATAAATTACATTTAATCTCCATCTTTGACTGCATATTCTGAGTGTCTGGTCTACCTTTTACATATTGATTACTTTTTTGTGGCTAGGTGGGTCACTAAGACCAAGAGCCCCTGATCCAAATTATTCAGCTGTAGCGATCCATAGATACTTTGTTTGAGAATAAATAACAGCATAGAATGTCAGTCAGCTGCTTCTAAGGCCACCAGGATATTGTCATGCATTAAACGAGGCAGGCATGTAATATTAACACGTTACAAAGCGTTGGTGCGGCCTCAACTGGAATATGCAGTTCAGTTCTGGGCACCAGTACATAGAAAGGATGCACGGCAGCTGGAAACAGTACAGAGGACAGCAACTAAACTGATAAGGGGCATGGAGGGTCTTAGGCTACTTTCACACTAGTGTTTTGGCTTTCCGTTTGTGAGATCCGTTCAGGGCTCTCACAAGTGGTCCAAAACGGATTCGTTTTGCCCTAATGCATTCTGAATGGATAAGAAATGCATCAGTTTGCCTCCGTTCCGTCTCCATTCCGCTCTGGAGGCGGACACCAAAACGCTGCCTGCAGCGTTTTGGTGTCCGCCTGACGATGCGGAAGCAAACGGATCCGTCCTGACACAATGTAAGTTGATTGGGACGGATCCGTTTTCTCTGACACAATGCAAAACGGATCTGCCCCCCATTGACTTTCAATGGTGTACAAGACCGATCCATTTTGGCAATGTTAAAGATAATACAAACGAATCCGTTTTGAACGGAAGCATGCGGTTGTATTATCGGTGCAGATCCGTCTGTGCAGATCCAGGTGGAGTCCGCACCAAACGCGAGTGTGAAAGTAGCCTTAGTTAGGAAGAACGATTAAAAGAATTGAATTTTTTTAGTCTGGAGAAGAGATGTCTAAGGGGGGACATGATTAACCTATACAAGTATATAAATGGGCCATACAAAAAATACTGAGAAAAACAGTTCCATGTAAAATGTCCTAAAAAGACAAGGGGGCACTGCTTCCGACTGGAGAAGAAAAAGTTAACTCTCCAGAAGCGGATCCGCAAAACACTGACACCGGCCATGTGCACATAGCCGGCACTATAATAGAAAATGCCTATAGGACATGTTCTATTTTCTTGCGGAACAGCGGAATAGAAGTGCGGATGCGGACAGCACATTGTGTTTTCCAGTCCTTTTGAAAATGAATGGGTCCTATGCAGAATGAATCCGGACCATTCTTACGGACGTCTGAATGGAGCCTTACTGTAAGAACTGTCAATCTGTGGAATAGACTTCCTCAGGACGTGGTCACAGCACGAACAGTGGACAGTTTTAAAAAGGGTTTAGATAAATTCTTAAAGGTAAATGATATTGAATGAAAAAATGTAGAAATCTGGGTCTCATCCCCCTTTTTCTAAAATGCACATCCCCCACCCATCCCTTGGTTGAACCTCGTGGACTTACCCTATGGGCCAGATTTATCATGACTCTGACAGCTCACTCCACTTTAACATATGGCTAAAGTCAGTTTTAGCAAAGTCAGATTTACGATCGGCCCTTTAAGACTGTAATAAATGTGGTTTGACGGTAGCAGTTTATCCGTCAGTAAGCAGCTTTACAAAAGTCGCACATCTTTACGAAAAAGTCGCACGTTTTTATGAAAAAGTCGCATGTTCTATTAAAAAGTCTCATAAGATAAGCATGGTCCTCACTGGAGTGAAATTGCGACTTTTTTGCAACTTTTTAAATAGTCCCAATAGTAAATCTGTCTAGAGATTCATTTACATAAGAAAACACACCCACTTTCAGAAAACTGGCGAGCATAGTGCAGAGCAGAAAAAAGTCGCAAATTTCTGCGCAGTTTAAGCGATTGCGCAAAAATTTGCGACTTTTTCACTCCATTATTCTGACTTGAGCTAATGATAAATCTGGCCCTATGTCTTTTTTCAACCGTAGTAACTATGTAACTGTGTGTAATCTTCTTTGAATCCACTTCCCAGTGTTTTCTGACTTAGGGCTCATTCAGACGATTATATGTTTGTATCTGTATCCATTCCGCAGTTTTGCAGATTGGATGCGGAACGGTTTATTTCAATGGGGCCAAAAAAGCGGACAGCACGCCAGGTTCTGTATGCATCCATACTTCCATTCAATGACCCCGCAAAAAAAATAGAACATGTCCTATTCTTGTCCATAAATGCGGGTAAGAATGGGGATTTCTGCAAAGGAGAAAGAAGATCTGATCCACAAAATTCTTCACATGGCCGTTATCCGTGTTTTGCAAATCCGCAATTTGACTGCAAAACGGATATGGTCGTCTGACTGAGCCCCTAGGGTAGGTTCACAGGATGTTTTTATCATCCGTTTAGCAGATCCATTTAACAGATACACTATAAATGTATACAAATCGATGTCAATGTAGGGGCATCCATTTGCATGTGTTTTACATAGACTTCAATGTTAAAACAGCACGTCCTTCACATCCGTTTTTTTTTAAGGTGGCACAAAGTGGAGTCTACCGTTCAAACAGTCTTTCCTTCTTTTGTTTCTTAGATTGTTTCTTAGATCCTGAAAAAAAAGCACAGAAACGGCATGTGTGATTCCAAACATGGGGTTTTAATTGGCGTTTCAAAAACATTGCAGCCAGATTTTCCATACACTGCGTTTTGCTTTTTGGTATTTTTGCTGAGCATTTTGGCAGTGAATCCCAGGCATGAGCTATCCATTCTATGGTCCGTGAAAACCATGGCGAGAACACGAATACTATCGATATATTGCATAGAAAAATGTTTAAAATATGGGGTAAAAAACAATTATCCACAGTTAAAAAATATATTGAGACACATCCTGAACTTTGCGAATGCTAAACTGTCCGAGTATTTGCATCTGCAAAACAGATACGGACATATGAATAAGCCCTAAGTCTGGAGTTCAGGCTGACTGAGAGGACCTGTATCCTCTCCTGACATGTCTTTGGTAATGACTACTTGCGTTCCCCATGTAACAATTCTGGAGCATCTATTCTTATGACTTTATGTTGAGCCATTCCTTTATTATTCCTCCTAGAAGTTATGAATGAATTGCTAGCGGTCTGCAATGAAGCACCAGCTGGGTGTTACCAGTTGGGGGGGTACACAATCTGACATTAGCCAATCAGTGTCAAATTGTGCAGAACACCCCCCCCCCCAACTGGTAACACCCAGCTGGTGCTTCATTGCAGACCGCTAGCAATTCATTCATAACTTCTAGGAGGAATAATAAACAAACGGTACAGCCAGGCTGTGTATATATATATATATATATATATATATATACGCCCTATTGTGTAGCAAATTTGCAGCATTTCAATGGGATTTAGCAGTAATCACAGTAATAAATTACGATTTGATTGCATCATGCAAATAGACCCCAATTAAACTTGTCAGTCTCCAAACTTCATTCTACAGCCACAGGGGGAGGAGAACTGTATCATGAGGATAATATTTGAAGTCAGTTTGGCCTGATTCTGCGTTGGCGTATTTTGCTCCAAATGTATTAAAAAGAGCACAATGGGGGAGATTTATCTAAACTGGTGTAAAGAAAAACTGGCTTATTTGCCCATAGAGACAAATTAGATTTAACCTTTCATTTTTTAAGGGTCCTATTAAAAATGAAAGATGGAATCTGATTGGTTGCTATGGACAACTGAGACAGTTTTCCTTTTCGGCTGTTTTGATAAATCTCCTCCATTGCTTGTTAAATGTGATGCATTTTTAACATTTAAACCTAACACTTTTTGTCTAGAAACGCTGCTCTAATTTTTCGACACCACCTTCTACTGAAGTGAAGTTGCGCCTTTTTTTGCAACTTTTTGGAGCACGACTTTTGGAGCACAGATTGCGGTAAATTGTCCCATATTTTCTTTTAGTCTGAAGGACTGTAGCACACAGTTGTTACAAAGCTGATGCAGCGCAACTGTCTCCCTTGAACAGATTTGGCTTGGCACTACTCCTAAGGGTCCATTCACACGTCCACAATTTCGTTCTGCATGTTGCGGAACGGAATTGCGGACCCATTCATTCCTATTGGGCAGCAAGATGTGCTGCCTGGACACGGAATTGCGGACCCGCACTTCCGGGTACGCAATTCCGTTCCCGAAAAAAATTGAACAATTGAATGGAGCCTAAGGACTGTTATCTAAGTAGCCCCCTGGTCTTCACCCTTTAACCCTGTTACAGAGATCTGGACACCACTGCAGGGGAACTACCAGGCTGCTACTTCTTGGAGTAGTCTGGTCAAGTGACTGCTGACCGTAGGCGTCAAGAGACCCTGGTGGAGCACCAAAAGAATCAGGCAAAACCATAGTCGGAGACAGTCACAGGTCAGGTCAAGCAGCAAAGGGTCAATTCTGGAAATCAGGCAGGTCGGTACACAGGCAGACAAACAAGAAAAAGTAGGAAACTAGAGAACTATTGCTCAGGCACCTTTCCATAGGGGAATATAACTATCAACGGCCATCGTCTGCGGAAGATCAGAGTGTGTACGCACTGGCCCTTCAAGAGCCAGAGGGTACGTGCATGCCCTACAGGCCAGACAGGCAGAAGGCATCAGCTTGCATGGGGTGTTATGAAGCAGTGCTACTCTGGCAGTAAGACCGGCCGGTGAAAGGAGAGAGATAGCGGCATGACCATACTGCCGGAAAGCAGGAGCGATGGAGCGCGTGAGCAATGCAGCGACCATGTCCACCAGGAGGAGAGGAACAGCTGTGGGCACAGACTGCTGGCATAACAACAGTGAACTTTAAACTCTCCCCTTATTCTCTGTCTGGCTCCACTGGAACACAGACTACTGCTCTTTATATATTTGTATTGCATTCACAACAAATAAATATTTCAGAAAAAAATCTAATATTTAGCATAGTCTAGAAATGATAGTAGACCTTATAAAGCTGCTTTGGAAGAAATGTCCATATGATGGGGTAGATTTACTATTGCAAATAACCCAGAATTCTGGCACAGAGGGCATGCACCACATAGACGTTTGCCTCGGATAACCACGGGAGTGAAAGGAGTGTGGCTTAATATAAGGGGGCTTGGTTTTACATGAACCAATATTCAGCTGTATGATTCTAGCACAAAGTAAACCAGCTAATAAGTGGTAGAAACTAGTTTAAAGGTGATTTATCATCATCCACCATCGGCCACTGTGATAACTGGTTCCGTTTTATTTAGTCAGTCACGCTTGTCTGGGTAAGGCTATGTTCACATGATGGATAAAAACCCACAGCAGTCTATCTCCAACTCCAAGGCTAAAGGTCCCATTACACAGAATGATACAGCAACAGATTGTCGGGAAGGAAGCGTTCCTTCCCGACAATCATCTGCTCATTGGTGGAGGAGACCATTGCATTTACATGCAGCGATCTCCTCCTCAGTACGGGGAGGAGAGATCGCTAATGCCATCGCTCTTCCCCATACTGACTCGTTTGTCGCAGCAGATGCTGTTTACACAGTGTGATCTGCTGCAGGCAAATGTTAACTTTTGCGACCCCACAAATAATCTATTACCTGATGAACAAGCTTTTCACTCATTCATCAGGTAATCGGCGGTACATTTACCCCGCCACATAATCGCTAACATGCAATTTTTTGAACGCTTGTTAGAGATTATCTGCGGGATTCTTGGCCCAAGTAAAAGGCCCTTAAGGCCTTTTTCACACAGGCGTTACGTTTTGGCTCAGAATGCGTCCCGGGTGCATTGCGGCAAACCTGCGCGAGGAGGTACGCAATTTCAGTCAGTTCTGACTGCGATTGCGTTCCGTTGCGTTCAGTTTTTATTGCGCGAGTGCAATGGGTTTTGCACGCGTGTGATAAAAAGCTGAATGTGGTAACCAGACCCAAACTTCTTCACTGAAGTTCGGGTTTGGGTTAGGTGTTGTGCAGATGTAATTATTTTCTGTTATAAGGGAAAATAATAGCATTCTTTATACAGAATGCTTAGTAAAATAGGGCTGGAGGGGTTAAAAAAAATATTATAATAATTACCTCATCTTAATCCACTTGTTCGCGCAGCCCGGCTTCTCTTCTTTCTTCAGGACCTGGGTAAAGGATCTTTGATGACATCAGAGCGCTCATCACATGGTCCATCACATAATCCATCACCATGGTGATGGATCATGTGATGGACCATGCGATGAGCACAGTGACATCACCACAGGTCCTTTTTTCTCAAAGAAGAAGAAGTAAGAAGAGAAGTCGGGCTGCGCGAACAAGTGGATGAGGTGAGTTAAATTATATATTTTATTTTTTAACCCCTCCAGCCCTATTTTCCTAAGCATTCTGTATTAAGAATGCTATTATTTTTCCTTATAACTATGTTATAAGGGAAAAGAAAGATCGGGTCCCCATCCCGATCATCTCCTAGCAACCCTGCGTAAAAATCGCACCGCATCCACACTTGCTTGCGGATGCTTGCGATTTTTACGCAGCCTCATTTACTTCTATGGGGCCTGCATTGTGTGAAAAACACACAAAATAGAGCATGCTGCGATTTTCACGCAACGCACAAGTGATGCGTGAAAATCACTGCTCATGTGCACAGCCCCATAGAAATGAATGGGTCCGGCTCCAGTGCGGGTGCAATGTGTTCACCTCACGCATTGCATTCGCGCGGAAATCTCGCCCGTGTGAAAGAGGCCTAATTCGTGGATTTCTGATATGTATGTGCCATGGTTTACAGTTTGCACTGCCGCAGATCAGCAGCAGATTTAGCCCCATTGTGATTCAATTGAGCTAACACTTGTGTTTTCCACCCAAATTAAGTGATATGCCACTTATTTCCATGGCAGAAAAAAAGATGCTGGAAATCTGCGCAGAAATGTTCCTATGCAGATAAACAGGGATGCTGAATGTCCTTTCACATACATGGGATGCAGATTGCAAATGGACTTTAACATGGAATAAGCACGCAAATGTCTCGGCATGTGAACAACATGCCTAAGGGTAGATTTGTTGCAGACATGTACTATCCAATAATTTTATGTCAGCCGTGCAGTAATCCATCTACATGGCTGCATTATAGCTCTAAATAACCTTCTTAATTCAGCGCCCTTACAGGTGTATGGGGCCTCACTGCACCTCCATGTGCCGCAGATTGTTACGTTCCATCGGGCTCCATGTATACCAAGGTTTTCTTCCCTATTCTGTAGGTTCTGTCGGGCTCTGATCCTGAAGACAATGACCCAGCTTTGGTGTGGTAAACTATGAATTCTTTCCCCACGCACTTGCCAGACTGGTTCTCTTCATACTGCAGCCCTCCAGCTCTAAAAGGGACTAGCACAATGACAGAGGAGGGGAAGGAGGATGTGTCATTTCCAACGCACTAGTGTGTGAAAGAGGCACAGCTCCCCTTCCCTTCCCTGCTGCTGCTCCAAAACTTAAATCCCCGAGTATGTAATTCACTCTGCAATTTGTTCCACGCAATGACTGGTCAAAGAGATGACAAAACGGATGTGCTCATATTCATTATCACCAGGGGTGGGGCACAAGACAATCGGCTGATTCTTGCCTCGTGTAATGTGTCTAAGCATTTACAATGCACAGTCTAATCAACGTGTCTGCCTGTGCAAGGTCAAACTACAATCGTAGGCATTCTCCATAAAATGTACTCAGAGGAGCCTATATCTGAATCAAAATGTGTTGTATGTTCTGTAACATACATGTTTACGCGTATCATTCTGCTAAGGGATGAAGTGTACTAACAAATAACGCACTCTCGCTTGAATTTCTTGCTCTATCCATAGTTATCTGGAAAATGTTAAATCTCCATCATATTGACTATAATGGGGTCTGGTGGAGATCCGGCCACTACCCGGCAAATATTCCGGGATTCATTAGGAGAAAAACGCTGCACGCAGGTTTTTGTCTGGCCAATTCCTGGTATTCTGTTCTGGAAAGGTCTGACAGAGAGCTGTGCCACCAATGCAAAAGTAACTCCAAGGCCTCTTTCACACAAGCGTCGCGTGTGAGGGCCAGACAAGATGCGAGTGCGTTGCGGGAAAATGCGCGCAAGTGCAAAGCGTTTTAATGCGTTTTGCACGCGCGTGAGAAAAATCGGCATGTTTGGTACCCAGACCCGAACCCGGACTTCTTCACAGAATGGACCATGTGATGAGCGCAGTGACATCACCAAAGGTCCTTTTCCTCCCAGGTCCTCAAAGAAAAAGAAAGAAGACAAGCCGGGCTGCGCAAACAAGTGTATGAGGTGAGTTTAATTATTTATTTTTTAACCCCTCCATCCCTAATTTACTTTATTCTGTATTAAAAATGCTATTATTTTCCCTTATAACCATGTTATAAGGGAAAATAATAAAGATCTAGCAACCATGCGTGAAAATCGCACTTCATCCGCACTTGCTTGCGGATGATTGTGATTTTCACGCAGCCCCACTTCTATGGGGCCCGAGTTGTGTGTAAAACAAGTAAGCAATTTTCACGCAACGCACCAGTGATGCGTGAAAAATCACCGCACATGTCCACAGCCCCATTGGAGTGAATGGGTCCGGATTCAGTGCAGGTGCAATGCGTTCACCTGACGCATTGCACCTGCACGGAATTCTCGCCCGTGTGAAAGGGGCCTAAGGCTACTTTCACACTAGCGTTCCTATTTTCCGGTATTGAGATCCGTCCTAGGGTCTCAATACCGGAAAAAAATAACTGCTTCCGTTTTGTCCCCATTCATTGTCAATGGGAACCAAACTTAACTGGACAGAACGGAGTGCTCCAAAATGCATTCCGTACCGTTTGATTGCGTTCCCATATCGGAGAGTAAGGCCTCTTTCACACGGGCGTCATGTTTTTTGCCCGGATAAGAGGCGGGTGCGTTGCGGGAAAATGCGCGATTTTTCCGCGCGAGTGCAAAACATTGTCATGCGTTTTGCACTCGCCTGAGAAAAATCACGCATGTTTGGTACCCAGACCCGAACTTCTTCACAGAAGTTCGGGCTTGGGATTGATGTTCTGAAGATTGTATTATTTTCCCTTATAACATGGTTATAAGGGAAAATAATAGCATTCTGACTACAGAATGCTTAGTATAATAGTGCTGGAAGGGTTAAAAATAATAAAAAAGTTAACTCACCTTCTCCTCTTGTTAGCGTAGATGCCGGTCTGTTCTTTAGCTGTGGACTGAATGACCTGAGGTGATGTCAGATCACATGCTCCAATCACATGGTCCATCACCATGGTGATGGAGCATGTGATCTGACGTCATCAAAGGTCCTTCAGCCACAGCTAAAGAACAGACCGGCCTCTACGCGAACAAGAGGAGAAGGTGAGTTAACTTTTTTATTATTTTTAACCCTTCCAGCACTATTATACTAAGCATTCTGTAGTCAGAATGCTATTATTTTCCCTTATAACCATGTTATAAGGGAAAATAATACAGTGAATAGACTGTCACCTAGAACCCATGCGTGAAAATCGCACCGCATCCGCACTTGCTTGCGGATGCATGCGATTTTCACGCAACCCCATTCATTTCTATAGGGCCTGCGTTACGTGAAAAACGCACAAAGAGGAGCATGCTGCGATTTTCACGCAACGCATAAGTGATGCGTGAAAATCACCGCTCGTGTGCACAGCCCCATAGAAATGAATGGGTCAGGATTCAGTGCGGGTGCAGTGCGTTCACCGCACGCATCGCACCCGCACGGAAAACTCGCCCGTGTGAAAGGGGCCTAAGAGTTTTCTTTCCGTCTTGGGATGCGGAGCAAGACGGATCAGTCATGACCCACAATGCAAGTCAATGGGGACAGATCAGTTTTCTCTGACACAATCTGGCACAATAGAAAACTGATCCGTCCCCTATTGACTTTCAATGGAGTTCATGACTGATCTGTCTTTGCTATTTTACAGATAATACAACCGGATCCATTCATAACGGATGCAGTTGGTTGTATTATCAGTAACTAAAGCGTTTTTGCTGAACCCTGCCGGATCCAACAAAAAAGCTAGTGTGAAAGTAGCCTAACCCTTTGCTTAAGCCGCTATAATACCGCATGATAATTGGGCAGATGCCTCCTAATAAATTTGCCACATCTCTGCCGCTCCCTGCCCCAGAAGCTCAAATGTATGCTAGCTAGGGTCTGGCGTGGACTTGAGCTATAATTTATGCTATTTTCTGAGGTAAATTATATTAAGTCTAGATGGCCCAGGAAGGATAAACCCCCTCCCACTAAAACCCAACCTTTTTTACTTTAGAAAAGTGTTGAGAAGTACAAAAAGTTGCAAAAACATTGCATAAAAGAAGTACAAAAATTTGTGTAAAAGACGTATTAAATCTCCACCAAATGCACAGGCTGAAAGTGACAAATAAATACTAAGTCTGAAAATAGCTTTTTTGCCACATGTCGCCTTGGTAAATTGGTAAAGTTGGCCTGCCAGGAATGGATAAAAAAGACTGTATTCCCGCTTGCTGGTAAACAGCTGAGCGGTAATTACTGCCTGTTGATTTAAATCAAATGTGAGTGATAGAGGGAATGAAGTGCCAGCTTCAGCAGCTGAGAGGCGAGCAGCTTGATGATGGAGCCTGCGCCAATAGTAGATGCAGAAGCTGCCCTGGTCAGAAGTGGTAGCATTTGAGAAGTCCAACAAACGCTGGCACCTCCTCACCACATAATTAAAGGGGTTTCCGAGATTTCAAGACATTCAGCTAACTGTAGGAAATGTTATATAATAAAAATATATATACATTATTCCCCTGTTAAATGCGCTGATGCTACGGTGCCGATGCTCCAGAGGTCCACGCCGGTCTTTATTTTGCTGGAGCAAAGATGAAACGTACATCCATGTGAGGCCTGTGATTGGCTGAAGAGGTCGCGTGGATGTAAAATACGTCACGGCTCCAGGAAAGAATGACAGGTAGGGATTACTCTAGCATTGATGAAGGAGCAGACAGGGATTTAACAGGTCAGGGTTTATTTTTATCTTGTAACATTTCCTGCAGTTAGTTCAATATGGGATTCAGATGGATAAAAACCGTTGTGCACAGCAATTTTTGTCCGGTTGGTTGCGGCCGGATCCCTGCCACATACCATTATAGTCAATGGGATCCAGCGAGCTTGTGGCACTAACCGGCTACGCCAGACCAAGAGAACTTTGACAGGCTGTTCTCTGCCAACAGCCTGCTGGATTTCTTTGAAGTATGTGTGAAAGTAGCCTTATACATGTAAATGAGATCACCTCTAAGGTATCTTTTTTCCAAGCTGAACCTGCCAGATTTTTCAAACCTCAGTATAAAAGAGACCTTTTGTCACGAGGGTGTCAAGAGCCACGTCTGACTCCGTTATACCCGGGGTCAGGAAGTCACAGCGGGTGGCTGCGCGCTCTATGTCTAAAGATCACGTTGTTTCTTAGTGATTGTTTTCTGTGTTTGCCTTGCTATCCTTTTTGTCTCACTCAGGGATCCGTAGCTTCTCCTCCTCAGCTGTTTCTTGTCTGCCACTCCCAACCTCCTTATATTCTCCTCTCACACTTCTCTAGTTGCCAGTTATAGAGCTTCCTGCCTGGACTTCTATACTGACCCACTGGAGCTGTGAATCCTGGTTGTTGTTCCAGAGTGCTACCCTCCGGATCCCTGTTGGGCTTTTTGTTGTCTCCTGTTGTCGCCCACCTGGGATTATATGTTGAGTCTGTATTGTCTGTCCTCCCCTTGGTGTTTTCCTTTAGAGCTAGTGGTGCGGACTAGTGTTCCCACCGCCCTGTTCGCTATCTAGGGCTCATCTTAGGGAAAGCCAGGGTTTTAGGCATGTGATCGGCGTACGGGTGAGGAACCCGTCTAGGGACGTCAGGGCAGCCAGGTGCCAGCCGCAAGGTGAGTCAGGGGTCACCACCTTCCCTCTCACTTGGGCAGGGCCTTCCTCTTTCCCTCCCTCTGTGTCACACATGTGATAGTCACGCCGCTCGTGATACCTTTCATCTCATTTAATAATGTAGTCACCGACCTCTGAACCTTTTGTACCTCTGCTATGTTCTTTGTACCCTATATTCAAGATATGGCCTTACAAGGAGATCATGTTTTTTTTATTTATTCTATTCATTCATCCATTTATTAATTTATTCATGGTTTATTCATTTATTCAACACTATATACTTGTACATGCCCTCATCATCTCCCACCTAGACTACTGCAACATTCTCCTCTGTGGCCTTCCATCTAGCACTCTCGCACCCCTCCAATCTATCCTCAACTCTGCTGCCCGACTAATCCACCTCTGACCCTATTACTCCTCTGCCTCTCCCCTCTGCCAATCCCTTCACTGCCTCCCCATTGCCCAACAAATTCACTTCAAAGTACTAACAAATACATACAAGGCCGTCCACAGCCTGTCCCTTCCCTACATCTCTGAGCTACTTTCCCAATACACCCCCACACGCACTCTCCGATCCTCACAAGACCTCCTTCTCTTCTCTCCTCTTATTGCCTCCTCCCACAATCGACTCCAAGATTTCTCCTGTGCATCCCTCATACTCTGGAACTCGCTACCCCAACATATCAGACTCTCACCTACAGTGGAATCCTTCAAAAGAAACCTGAAAACCCACCTCTTCAGACAAGCTTACAACCAGTGACCATGCTGCATCTATACCGCCATGACCAACTTAACCCGCACCTACTGTGTCCTTCTCCCATACCATGTAGATTGTAAGCCCTCACGGGCAGGGCCCTCTCTCCTTCTGTACCAGTTTGTAACTCGTCTTGTTTATGCTTTAATAAATAAATAATAATAATGTACTTTTGCAGCTCATCTCTTAGAATCCCTTCTGATATTTTATATACCACAGATGTCAAACCCACTGGATGGTAGTTACATGTTTCCACATTTTTACCTTTCTCAAATATTAGTACAACATCTGGTTGTCTTCCAATCCAGTGACCCTGACCCTGTTACAAGAGAGTCTAAGAAAATGAGATACAATGGCCTATCAATTACCAAGCTCAATTCCCTCAGTACCCATGGATGAATGCCACCTGGATATATGCTATTTTCGCACATTCAGTTTAATGGAAAGATTTGTGCCTTTTCTGTGTTTTGGACCTGCTCCTGGTTTTTGCATATGAATACTGGTTAATACTGACCAAATATTGCCTGTGTGAAAGTGGCCAAAGTATATGAGTCCATACACCATTCTGCTCACGTCTCCATGGAGAGTCAAGCAAAGCTGGTCAGAGCAAAATGGGCACAGTGCTTCTGCTCCTTTGTTTCAGCAATCAGTGGAGGGCTCAGCGGAACCAAACCACATTGATCAAAACTGAGAGGAGCTTGCTATTTCATCCATATGAATAGTCTATTTTATATGGCTTTTGATGATTGTGGTTAGGTGATATAAAGGAACTATAATACTGCCCATGGTAGCCACCTTTATATATAGCTTAGCAGGACAATCTGTGGGAAAGTTCTGAACTGAAGCATTATAGCAACAAACATGGATGCAAAACTCATGCATGTTTTTTTTTTTTTTTTTTTTTTTTTTTGGGGGGGGGGGGGGGGTATGTCTTTAGTCATTTAAACCTAATGTACTGTATACAGCAAATTGTCAATATTTGCTGACATTTTGTACCATGCTTTCAGATCATTGGGAACTGTTTATATGGGGGTATTTATGAAACCATTAAACAAAACTCAATGAGGAAAAGTAAGTTGTAGTATGAATGGCACTTTACAAAAGAAAAACACCCCAAAATGTCTCAGGTCTTGAATAATGTATATCAATTGCGCCTTGTTGCTAACAAACAGACATTTATGCTCTGTGCATGATTATTCTTCCAGTCTATGAAACAGTTAAACGTGAACATTGGAACAGCTGCTGGAAGATAGGAAAACTGTTCCTCATTCCTACTTCTTCTTTACCCGTTAGTCATTTTTTTTATCCTAACCGCATTTGCCATATGCTCATTAGATCCATGTAAAGTAAACCTTTTGTAATGCGTATTACAAAGCTAGTGAAAAGTTATTCGGTTTTCCAGTTTGCATTCTATATCACGTTCTCACAGTGTTCAAGATCTTTACTCATAGTTAGGGTGCATTCACACGACCATATAAATGGATCCGCACCCGTTCCGCAATTTTGCGGAACGGGTGTGGAGCCATTCATTTCAATGGGGCTGCAAAAGATGCGGACAGCACACCGTGTGCTGTCCTCATCCGCGAAATGCCGGACACACACGGCCGGTATCTGTGTTTTGCGGATCCACAATTTGCGGACCGCAAAACACTTACGGTCGCGTGAATGCACCCTTAAAAGGGATCTGCAGGATTTTTATATTGATGGCCTATCCTCAGGAGAGGCCATCAATATCATATTGGTGGGGGTCTGACACTTTGCACCCCTGTCATTTATCCAATCAGGAATAGCTTTGGCACCAGAACTACACAGCTTCATCCATTGTGTACTGCAGTGTTTATCAACAATTTGAGGCAAGTACCCACTAGTGACAAAAAGTTTGAACTGAGTACCCCCAAGGAAGCAAACAGTGATAAATGTTAACAAAATACAGCTATTCTTATGCCGCTGTCATAGGCTCTGTTCTAAGCCTCTGTCAGCAGTCCCTTCAGATTTAACAGAAAGAATAGTGCAGCATACAGCACCAATCTTCTTGTCAGGATGACAGACACCTTAGGACCCATGATGCATGACTATTACATTCTGTACTACCAAACATACAGGAGAACACAGCACAGTATACCTATTGCATCCAATTAGGTCTTCTCTGATAAAGACGTTCTTTCCTCATCTTCTCCATTTGGACCAGACTGCAATGATGACTTCTTCCAGTCATGTTTCATGTCTGCAGAGTTTGCCAAAGTGACATCTTAGGTTCCTACTTTTCCATCATCCTCCCCACCTTCTCAATTGCCCATCTGGATACCCCAATACTGTTTCCACATCCCTAATGCTACCAAATGCTATACTGTGGAAACTGATAGTCCTCCTGAAAAAAAACAATACCACATAGATAGTGCCCTCTTCAGTAATTATTTCCACACAGTGCCCTAACAAATAATTGCGTCCAGCAAATAGTGTCCTTGACAGTAAAAGTGCCGCAGACATAGTGCCCTCTAATAATAATTGTGATAAGCTGAAACTGTACCACGGTACCCCCACAGTAATAATGCTCTAAAAAGTCCCACCAATATCAATAATTCTCTCCCAGAGAGCTCTTAATAGTAATAGTGCCCACTACTGTGCCCCAATAGTAATAATGTCTCAATATGGCTTTTGGAAGGCAGAGAAGAAAACTTGAAATGTTGCTGCCAAAATTGGCTTGGTGCTAAATGGGTTAAATTCCACTAAGCAAATAAGAGGAGCTATGTAGCCATTCTCCTGATAGGTTACTATATCTGGATATCACGTCAATGTGTAAGATGGGAATACCCCTTTAAATATATTTTGCCATGCTCTGTTTTATGTTTCCATGAGGAAAGCATTACAATCTTTCCATTCAAACATTTCATTGACCTAAATGTTAAACTATCTGCCAACTGTTTTAATTGCTGTGCAGCAGTCACGACTAAGCAGCTGAATTATTAACAACTCTATGACCACTTTTTAGAATTTCTTATATAAGCCACCCGTTTCAAGTAGTGACAATGCGTTCAAAATCACATTTACATTATTTCTTTTAATGCCAATATAGAAACATAGGGAATCAAATAAAAATGGCCCTTTATTAGCACCATTTAAAAACATGTATCGTTACAAATTAAAATGGCGATGACAGTGTGGCAGGCGCGTCACTACGAAGTGCCTTTTGCGCAGTGTCATTAGAAGAATTTTAATATCTCTGACTTTTAGTCTAACCAGACTGTCTATTACTCTGTAATTCCTCTAGCGCCGTTCTATGGAAACAATAGGTTTAACCCCTTAAGGACATGGCCCTATTTCACCTTACGGATTTGGCCATTTTTTTGCAAATCTGACCAGTGTAACTTTAAGTGCTGATAACTTTAAAACGCTTTGACTTATCCAAGCCATTCTGAGATAGTTTTTTCGTCACATATTGTACTTCATGACACTAGTAAAATAAAGTACAATTTTTTTTTTATTTATAAAAAAATACCAAATTTACCCAAAATTTGTAAAAAATTGCAAATTTTGAAGTTTCAATTTCTCTACTTCTATAATACATAGTAATACCTCCAAAAATAGTTATTACTTTACATTCCCCATATGTCTATTTGATGTTTGGATCATTTTGGGAAGGATATTTTATTTTTTGGGGATGTTACAAGGCTTAGAAGTTTAGAAGCAAATCTTGAAATTTTTCAGAAATTTTCAAAAAAAACAATTTTTAGGGACCAGTTCAGGTCTGAAGTCACTTTGCGAGGCTTACATGATAGAAACCACCCAAAAATAACCCCATTCTATAAACTACACCCCTCAAGGTATTCAAAACTGATTTTACAAACTTTGTTAACCCTTTAGGTGTTCCACAAGAATTAATGGAAAATAGAGATAGAATTTCAAAATGTCACTTTTTTGGCAGATTTTAAATTTTTATAATTTTTTTCCAGTTACAAAGCAAGGGTTAACAGCTAAACCAAACTCAATATTTATGGCCCTGATTCTGTAGTTTACAGAAACACTCCATATGTGGTCGTAAACTACTGTACGGGCACACGGCAGGGCGCAGAAGGAAAGGAATGCTATACGGTTTTTGGAAGGCAGATTTTGCTGGACTGTTTTTTTTGACACCATGTCCCATTTAAAGCCCCCCTGATGCACCCCTAGAGTAGAAACTCCATAAAAGTGACCCCATCTAAGAAACTACACACCTCAAGGTATTCAAAACAGATTTTTCAAACGTCGTTAACACTTTAGGTGTTCCACAAGAATTAATGGGAAATAGAGATACAATTTCAAAATTTCACTTTTTTGGGCAGATTTTCAATTTTAATCATTTTTTTCCAGTTACAAAGCAAGGGTTAACAGCCAACTCAATATTTATGGCCCTGATTCTGTAGTTTACAGAAACACGCCATATGTGGTCGTAAACTGCTGTACAGGCACACGGCAGGGCGCAGAAGGAAAGGAATGCCATACGGTTTTTGGAAGGCAGATTTCACTGGACTGTTTTTTTTTACACCATGTCCCAATTGAAGCCCCCCTGATGCACCCCTAGAGTAGAAACTCTAAAAAAGTAGCCCCATTTTAGAAACTAAGGGATAGGGTGGCAGTATTGTTGGTACTAGTTTAGGGTACATATGATTTTTGGTTGCTCTATATTACGCTTTTTGTGAGGCACCGTTTTTATTTTTTGTTATTTACAACACTCATCTGACTGGTTAGATCATGTGATAATTTTATAGACCAGGTTGTCACGGATGCGGCGATACCTAATATGTATACTTTTTTTACTTATGTAAGTTTTACACAATGATTTCTTTTTTAAGCCAAAAAAAAATCATGTTTTAGTGTTTCCATAGTCTGAGAGCCATAATGTTTTCCGTTTTTGGGCGATTACTTTGGGTACGGTATGATTTTTGCGGGATGAGATGACGATTTTATTGGCACTATTTTAGGGTGCGTGTGACTTTTTGATCGCTTGCTATTACACTTTTTGTGATGTACGGTAACAAAAAATGCTTTATTTAGCACATTTTTTTAATAATTTTTTTTACGGTGTTCATCTGAGGGGTTAGGTCGTGTGATATTTTTATAGAGCTAGTCGATACGGACGTGGCGATACCAAATATGTATACTTTTTTTATTTATGTAAGTTTTACACAATAATATCATTTTTGAAACAGAAAAAAAATCTAGTTTTAGTGTCTCCATATTCTGAGAGCCATAGTTTTTTCAGTTTTTAGGCGATTATCTTAGGTTGGGTTTTATTTTTTGCGGGATGAGATGACAGTTTGATTGGCACTATTTTGTGGTGCATATGACTTTTTGATCGCTTGCTATTACACTTTTTGTGATGTAAGGTGACAAAAAATGGTTTATTTAGCACAGTTATTATTTTTTATTTTTTACGGTGTTCATCTGAGGGGTTAGGTCATGTGATATTTTTATAGAGCTGGTCGATATGGACGCGGCAATACCAAATATGTATACTTTTTATTATTTACCTATGTAAGTTTTACACAATAATATCATTTTTGAACCAAAAACAAAATCATGTTTTAGCGTCTCCATATTCTGAGAGCCATAGTTTTTTCAGTTTTTGGGCGATTATCTTAGGTTGGGTCTCATTTTTGCAGGATGAGATGACGGTAACAAAAAATGCTTTATTTAGCACATTTTTTTTTTTTTTTTTACGGTGTTCATCTAAGTGGTTAGGTCATGTGATTTTTTTTATAGAGTCGGTCGATACAAACGCGGCGAGACCAAATATGTATACTTTTTTTTATTTATGTAAGTTTTACACAATAACAGCTTTTTTAAAACAAAAAAATTGATGTTTTAGTGTCTCCATATTCTGAGCCATAGTTTATTTTTATTTTTTGGGCATTACTTCTGTATTGGAATGCATTGGCTGTATGAGTAATACAGTGTGTATTACTCATACAGCTTCCGGCCTGAGAGATCCACGGGGCTGGATCTCACAGGCTCTTCACCGGAAGGCAGCACAATGCCTTCCTTAGGCATCGCGCTGCCTTCCATGCCATCGGGTCCCCCCACAGTCCCATGGGTACCCTATGGCACTGCGACCACCGCCGGCGCACCAGGTAAAAGCCGCAAACCGCAGGTCTGAATTGACCTGCGGTTTGCGGCGATCGCCGACATGGGGGGTCAGGGGGCCTCCCCGCGCATTTAGCGGTGGTGCCTGCTCAATGATTTGAGCAGGCACCGTGTTCCGATCACCGCCCACTGGGCGGCGGTGATCGGAACTATAGCTGAAGTATCGGTACGTCATGGGTCCTTAAGGACTTGGGAACCATGCCGTATTGGTATGTCATGGGTCCCTAAGGGGTTAAAGAGCACACCAAATGCTTGAAATAACTTCTCTATTAACTTTACTTCATATAACACTGCCGCCTCTGCAGCATATAGTCCATGTACATAACACGTATTGAATAAAGTATCACAAAAGGGCGGTATGCATATGACCGTGGTTACACTGTTCAATCTTGTCATTCAACATAAAATAATGGAATATTGCTCTCTTGAGTATCTGTACTCTCACTTTAAGTTATTTAAGCCCTTTATGATCTCTCTGAGGTTATATCTGAGGTATCTGAGGTATATCTGAGGTTTAATTAATAGTTCTACTTGCTGAATTTGGTCGCAATTTGCAGTACGCTATTTGCAGATTGGTTGAGTATGATCTGGTATGGTTGTATGTAATTTAGATTGCAATATGGAATTTGAATTTGGATTGTGAACTTTGTAGTTTGCAATTGTTTGTATGGTATTTGTAGTTTGCAATTGATGGAACTGTAAGTAAAACTAACAAAAATGAAATGGGTATTGTGGTATACGTCCTCAATAGCACAATAGAAAATATATGTATGAAGAGGAACGCTAAAACAAAATAACAAATGTTTATTATTATAATGCTCAAATAAGATAAGGGGGTAAATACCCACACAACAGCTGACAGCTGAATGAAGCAATAAAATGCCACGAAATTGTGGGACCTAACATACTACTGACGCCACTCTAAGGGGTGTATGTTTGACAATTGTATGATCGGTGGGTCCCACAAACTAGGGCCACCAACACTAAGGGGCCAAACACCACATGGACATGTGACTAAACCAAAATGGGGTAATTTACAGCAGGATAACTGGCACAAAAAATGTAGTGCGCGAAATCCCAACACTTGCAGTGAACGGCAGCGTGCATAACATCCACTGCACTGAATAAATTAAGGTGCTGGACTGAGGCACAAAAGAGAGCCGCTGTGTTTGACTTGTGTGTCAACAACCACCAGCTCTCCAGCCACCGTCACGTATAGTATTTGCTCAACGCGTTTCCGTGCACCAAAGTATACTTCATCAGGAGCAGAATGCACCGTAGCTTAAGCCCATAACCTCTGGTGTAAGGTGTAACTTAAAGCTAGAGCAGAGGACAGCTGTAGGGTAACCTGCCGAATGCACACGGCCGTGAGCGGTCCGTGGAACCACGGGCTGGATTCCTGCTGAGAGCAGGAGCGCACGGCGTCATTGGTTGCTATGACGCCGTGCGCTTCCTGCTGCCGCCGCAATTCAGTAATACACTGGTATGATCTATACCAGTGTATTACTGTACTCAGCAGGAATCCAGCCCGTGGTTCCACGGACCGCTCACGGCCGTGAAAAACGTCCGTGTGCATTCGGCCACAGTCTATGCTTTTTGTGGTTTCTGCTGTGTCATTGAGCTTACCTCAAATCCATATAATGAATCTTAAAGGCATATTATCTTTTTTGCTTCTCTGAACACAATATATTAAGCAGTTATATGACATCCAAACATTAAGTCACTGTAAATAACTCTGCTTTTGCATCCCAAAATTTATTTTGCCTATTGATTAATCAGGGGATTTATCGGGTCATTTATTAAGATTGGCATTTTAGACACCGGTCTTAATCCCCCTGAGCTGGCACTTTATGCGCCTACGTTATATACAGGCACCAGCCTTTACATAACTTAAAGTGATTCTGTCACCTGTATTTTGCCTATAGAGCTGCGAACATGTTCCGCTAGATAGCTGCTATCACATTCGCAATTTACATTCCCCATAGCTCTGAGTGCTTTTATTTAGGCAAAAAAATTATTTTATATATATGTAAATGAGGCAAGTAAGGAGCCCAAGGGGCTCTTACAAATGTTTCTGGAGCCCAGCCACGCCCACTGTGAAGAAGCCCAGCACTGCCCTGCATTCTCGGAATCTCCTCCTTGCTCCCCGAGGTCACCAAGTTAGAGCGCCGTAATCTCGTGTATATGCGAGTATGCAGCATGTCAGTGCCGGCATAGTGTTCCTTCCTTGTGCTGGCATCAGCCTCAGGGAATAAACTGCTCATGCGCTAGCTGCGATATTACAGCGCTCTAACTTTGTGACGTCTGGGAGCAATGAGGAGATTCAGGGGATGCGGGCTGTGCTGGGCTCCTTCACAGTGGGCGTGGCTGGGCTCCAGAAATGTTAGTAACAGCCCCCTGGGCTCCTTACTTGCCTCATTTACATATATATAAAATTGTTTTTTGCCTAAATAAAAACACTCATAGCTATGGGGAATGTATATTGCGTACGTGCTAGCAGCGATCTAGCAGCTCATGTCCGCAGATCTATAGGCAAAATACAGGTGACAGAATCCCTTTAAGTGCATCCACTGCCGGCCTAAATCTACACTAGCTGCCTTGCTGGCTTAGATTTAGATAAATTTCTAAACCTAAAACAGGAGTAGAAAATGATAAATGAGACAGGCATCCCTCCTTCCCCGTCCATGCCACGCCCCATTATTTAGAACTGTATGTGGCGTGGTTGGGGAAGAAGTCGCCAATATTCGGCCAAGTGCATAGGGACCTCGGTAAAGTCTATCCCCAACACCAGGGGTACTGTGAAGAATGGGGGATCACTTAGACTCCGCCCTCTAGGTTTGTCCTCAAGTCAAACTGGCACACTTGGTCCAGTGGTGCTCCATCTGCCAAGGTTCCCTCGCCTGTTTGTCCAGGTATCATGTATGATCATGTCCTGCTTAAAGTGTAACTGTCATATTTTTTTTTTATTTGCCAGTTTATTAAAGCTAGGCATGTATACATGAGTTAGTTTGTCAATGATTGTCAAAACATGTAATTACCTTATAAAAACAGCTTTCATTAATGTCCCCTGTCCCTTTCCTCCTCCCTTATAAGACAGTTGCTATGGCTTGTCTGTCTCCAGCTAAGACTGGAAGACGGAGGGGCGGTCCATCACACTGCATGGCTGCATCAGGCTTCAGAGTGAGGAGGCGTGTCTCTCAGTAATCCAATCTGATTGGCTGGCAGGAAAGCTCCTGGACACAGCAAATGTGTATGTGAAGTGAGGAAAAGCAGTTTTGGCCCCAGAGAACTGGCAGAGGAGCCATCTTGAGAAGGTCCTCATATTGTAAATGTTTAAAGGGAATCGCATATAAAACCACCAGCATTACCTTATAGTAACCCCCAGTCTGTTATTAATGATGTGCTTGATCCAGTAATCTGATGCTTTATACATGAAAAAAACGATGTTTTAATCGCCATCAGCGCTATCTCGCCGGTCAGTCTGAAGTCAAGGGGGCAGCGGCCTCCTTGCTTCAAGTCAAGATAAGCACGACCCCTAACCGTCCCCTCTTCTGTGTGATTGATATCCTGCAGTGTGGCCTGGGATCGCGTTAGTCTCACGCATGCGCGGTGCGTTACTTGTTACTGCGCAATCCCGGCTCCCGCAGTTAGCCGGGTTTCATATGCACACTGCGCATGCGCAAGACTAGCGCAATCCCAGGCAGCACTGCAGGATGTCAATCGCGCAGAAGAGGGGAAGGTTACGGGGTGTGCTTATCTTGACTTGAAGCAAGGAGGCCGCTGCCCCCTTGACTTCAGAATGACCAGCGAGATTGCGCTGATGGCGCTGATGGTCATGTATGGACCATCAGATTACCGGATCAAATATATAATTAATAACAGACTGGGGGCTACAATAAGGTAATACTGGCGGTTTTATATGCGATTTTGACATGACAGGTCCCCTTTAAACAGCCATAACTAAGAGAAAAACTCAAGCTAAACAGTGGTATGTAAAGAAACTAAAGATTGCTTTATGCATAATGCTGCTGCAGCAGTAACATATGCTAAAATTGATTTTTTTTTTTAATGAAAACATGGTGGTTACATTTTAATAGTGTATTCTGTTTTGTCTATGGCCTGTTGTCTGTCTCTGTATGCCTGTGAGATGTTCTGGAGTCCATATTGTTTACACAGGACTGCTGCCCAGAAATGATGATTTTAGTATGCGCATCAACAATATTCTCACCCGATGGGCAAACGATCACTTGTTCATCGGATGATCGGTGGCTCCTTTACATGAGCCAGTTATCTGGAAAGAGCATGCATACAAACCTTCTTGTTAATGAACTGGACCGTGTAACCGGGTCTTAACTGATGGTTTGACAGAAAATGTTACGTTAAAGAGTTTTTCCCATCTGGACATTTATGGACTATCCACAGGTCCTATGTTCAGAACTAGGCCCTGTTATACACCTGGGAATGGAGAGGAGGCTGCATGTGCACATTTTTCTCTATTCTGTGGATAGGAACTAGTACGCGAGTAGCCATGCATGCTTATTTTAAACCTAAAGTCTCCATGATTGTTACAGAGGCTTGTAGTCCTGAAACAGACTATGTGGCAAGATGAGACTGCATTTCTCACACTAGTTTTATTTTGAGAAGATAAGATACGACAGGAAAAAGTGAACGATTTTCAAGTTAAACTGTACTTGCACTTTGAATAGACACATCAAAACTTTTGATCAGTGGGGGTCCGATGAGAACCTCAATGATCATTAGAATGAAGAAAGAGCACTCTTTCCTCGCTGCAGGGGATGGAATTTAAATGTGCCCATAGACTTTCTCCTGAGTCGGGCTAGGTTTGTCTCCTGCAGTGAAGAGAGAATGCGTTATACAAGCACTTCCCTTTCCTTGTTCTAGTGACTGGTGGGGGTCTCAGCCCTCAGACACCCACCAATCATAACTTTTGATATGTCTATGACATAAAATAAACACAATGCAACAGCACTCTTCAAACACAAATAATAAAGTAAATATAGTGCCATACTCACTATAGAAAATGTATTAATGCTAATGCTACGTTATAAATGTGAGATTCTTGGCAAATGCACTTTGTACAAAATGATTTGTGCCTGTCCACCAATGAGAAGGCGATCTTTTTAGGGCAGGAACCTACACTAAATAGTAAATATTAAATTCAGGGAATGTGGGTTTCGCTGGTGCCATACTGGCCTCCATTAAATTCAGGGAATGTGGGTTTCATATGCATGCTGAGCCCACTCTGTATTTAGTGTAGGTTCCTGTCCTAAAGAGATCGCCTTGTCGTTGGCAGACAGGCACAAAAAATTTTGTACAAAATGTATTTGCCAAGAATCTCACATTTATATCGTGGCATTAGCATTTTCTATAGTGAGTATTGTAAACAAAAACAGGTATGGCAGCACAACATTTAACATACAAACAATAAAACTGGGAAATAGGGATTATACTAAATTAAAGTGGTATTATACATACTATAAGTGAAAAAAATAGAAGCTCTTTGCGCACATTTTTTTTATCAAACATGTGTCGGGCCCATCTACCAGGGGTCAAGGTGGCTTCTGCAGATGGGTCCCTAACACTAACAGAACTGCCTCTCCTGGGCTTGACCTAAGCCTACAATATTCACACGGCACATGGCACAATTGTATGCACTTTTTTTATTTTTTTATTTAAATCTTTATTATTTTTACAAACTTCTTACAATAGACTTCAACAGTAATTTAATTGCATAACATTATATATACAATTAGCATTTCCCCGCCCACCCTCCCTTTACCCACTGCCTGCTCCCTCTCCCGGGCGAAGAAAGAAAAATAAATAAATTAATTAATTTATTTAACAAAATTCCCCCTCCTTTCTCCCTCTCTCCCTCGCACTTTATTATTTGTGTTTGCAGAGTGGTGTTGTATTGTGTTTTTTACTTTTGTGCTTCTAGCCATGGTGACGTGCACCTGCACATTGGGATGTGCTTACTAACCCCCATTTTTTTTCTTTGCAGTCTCTGACATATCAAAAGTTTTTCAAAGTTCACTGACAACTTAAGCTTCACTAACACCTTAAGCTTACCAAAGCACACAGCTGTTGTTCGGCTAACAGCGATCTCTGTTCCTAGCATACTTATGCATGCTCAGCCCACAATGCACCTGTAGCGTATAGAGGGGAGAAGGGGGGACAGCCACTACGTAAATGCGCATTTACAATTGCTGACTGAGCAGGCAATTATCGGCAAGGAACCGTTCCTTCCCAGTAACTGCCTGCTCATTAATGGATGTAAGAGCTGCATCTAGATGCAATGATCACCCTCACTGTATGTGGATGAGTGATGGCTACTGCCATCACTCATCCTCATACAGATACATTTTTTCTGGGCAACAGATCGCTGTTCACACAGAAACAATGATTTAATGTGCTGAATGAAAGATGAATTAACCCGATGAGTGTTTGCCATCACACAGCTGTTTCTATAACCAATTAAAGTCTATGGGGTTATTCATATACAGTAGATTTTTTTTTTTAACATCCAGTGAATAGTGGCTAATCTATCCCAAAATTGGCCATGAAATATACTGGGGCATTATGGGGGCACTTACATATACTGGGGCACTACTGGCCTTTAAAAACAGATGCAAAATGGATGCAAACAGCTGTTAACAATTAATAGACAGTAAGAAAATGGATGCACACACGGATGTAAAATGGCCATGAAAAACTGACAGTGTATCTGTTTTTAGAATAATCCGTTTTTATTGAGTTTTCATATAAAGAAACACATCACAACAGTATATTGCGTACCAGCATTTGAACACAGGAGCAGCAATTCAATATGCGAGATACAGGTAACAGGTGTGACAGATAGAAATCCTGTTAAGATGAACAATTAGGTATAAACCCTGGCTAAGGGGGAATAAGTACTGTAAATAAGTGTCTGAACATCGAGTGACATATCAATAATCACAGTCGTGGTAAATCGGATAAATATAATAAAGAAAACGGAAAAGAAACAATAAAGAACAACCATACTCTCACAGGCAACTACAGTACTGAGTGCATGAGCTTTTCTAAAAGAGATGATTCTAGAGGATATAGTTAGGGTGAGATAGCCAAGGAGCCCAAGTGATGTCCCCTGACTTGGGGTTAATCATAGTATCTGTCAGTGATCTTTCATATGGACAGGTGGTATTTAGCTCCTGAATTACTTCTTGTGTGGACGGAGGAGCAATTTTCTTACAGAGATGGGTTATCAAATATTTGGCACTCAATACGTGTCCTATAAGGCTCCTGTGCAAATATTCAACTGACTAATAGTTCGAGCTCTAGGGATGGGGCTAGAAGTCAGTCCCAACATTAAGTCAAAGATTTTCTGCCAATAGAAGGAGAGTTTGGGACAAGCCCATAAAATATGGTATAGTGAGCCTGTATTGCCACAGTCTCTCCAACAGCAGGAAGATGTCCAAGGGTATATTCTACTGAATCGGTAAGGAGTGAAATATCACCGTAAAAGGGTCTTCACCCCTGCCTCATAATAAGTTACACATTTGAAGTTGGCGGAACGAAAACCCACAGCACTGGACCACTCCTCCTCTGAAAAGAATTGACCCAAATCAGACTCCCATGCCCAGGGGCGTAGCTATAGGGGGTGCAGAGGTAGCAGTCGCTACCGGGCCCAGGAGCCTTAGGGGGCCCAAAGACCCTTGTGCTGCATAAGAAGACACACAAAGCACTGAGGGAAGGGGGGCCCAAGCCTAACTCTTGCACCAGGGCCCATGAGCCTTTAGCTACGCCCCTGCCCATGCCACAATAGGTAGGGATTTAACAATTTAACTTATCCCCAAATAGATCATAAATAGATCTAGTGGAGTGTTTTTTTAAAAGGGCCGGGTTATGATATAGCCTAATGATATAATTATTGATTGTGGGGGGAGATTGAAGACGTGTGCCCAGGCAATGGCATATTCTTAAGTAATTATAAAACTCTCCTTGGAGAATTGCATAAGCTTCTCTGAAAGCTTTAAAGGATAACACAGATTGGGCTTGTGTAAGTTGAGTAGTGGTTGTGATGCCTGCTTTTCGCCAAGCAGAGAGGTCCACATTGGTCAGAATTCCCTCCAGGGCATGCGTGGAGGCGTAGGAGAGAAGGGCTGATTTGGAGTTCCCTTGCAATTTGTGGCGTTGGGTCCATGAAGAGCCTGTGTGAGCTATTGTAAATAACCTGGCTCTTGGAGGACGTGGATTCCAGACTAGCTGTAGCAAATTGTCTTTCAAAGTATAGTTACCAATATCGTGTGATTCTATTTGGGCCCATGCTTTAGTGATGTTGGGGGACCATCATTCTCAGACAAATGAAAGTCCTATAGCCTTATAATAATCCCTGATCGATGGAAGCCCTATACCATCGCAAAGCTGGAAAAGTCTTGAGACATAATAGAGAAGAGAGGTTCATAATTGTTTTTATATAGGAGGGAGCATGGAGAGGTAAGTTTGACTCCCAAATATTGAAATTCTAAGGACTGCCAGTCGAGGTGGTAAAGGGTTTTTAAAAGTGACACTTCCCTTGGAGGTACCGGTATATTGATTTGAAGGTACTTGGGATTTAGAGCTATTTGTTTTAAAGTAAGAGAGGGATACAAATGTGATATAATGGATAGAGCACTTTCCAAAGGCTGGATGGGGTTCGCCATGGTGAGAATGATGTTATCTGCATATAAGGTAATAGTGTGGATTAGATCTCCCACCTTAAATCCTGTCAGACTTGGTGTATTTCATATGTGTTGTGCCAAGGGTTCCATGGCAAGGATGAAAATTAAGGGTGAGAAGGGGTAACCTTGGAGAGACCCATTTGAGATTTGAAAACTGTCCGAGACAACTCCATTGACAAATGCTTTAGCAGAAGTATCTCTAAGGCTACTTTCACCTAGCGTTTTTTGCGGATCCGTCATGGATCAGCAAAAACGCTTCAGTTACAATAATACAACCGCATGCATCCATCATGAATGGATCCGGTTGTATTATGTCTTCTATAGCCATGATTGATCCGTCTTGAACACCATTGAAAGTCAATGGAGGATGGATCAATTTTCTATTGTGCCAGATTGTGTCAGAGAAAACGGATCCATCCCTATTGACTTACATTGTGTTTGGCTCTGCTTCGTCAGGCGGACAGTAAAACGCTGCAGGCAGTGGTTTGGTGTCCACCTCCAGAGCGGATTGGTGACTGAATGGAGGCAAACTGATGCATTCTGAGCGGATCCTTTTCCATTCAGAATGTATTAGGGCAAAACTGATCCATTTTGGACAGCCTTTGAGAGCCCTGAACGGATCTCACAAACGGAAAGCCAAAAGTCACCGCAAGCAAATGGGAATGATGAATCTCTGCATAATTAAAAAGGTCCATGATTATCGGATGCTTGTCTCCCGGCCACAAATCCAGCTTGATCATCTTTGATAAGAGAGGGAAGCATAGGTGATAATCTATTGGCAATTAATTTGGCAAAAAAAATTATGTCCGAATTTAGTAATGAGATAAGCCTAAAATTCTGGGGAGTATCCGCGGGCTTACCCGGTTTAGGGAGAGTGACAGTTAAGGCTGCTAACATATCTGTTGGGAAAGGGGTTCCATCCATTGCTCGTTGAAATATGTCCCGCAAGTGGGTGGTGAGTATCGTGTGGAACTGTCAATAGTACTCGTTCGATATCCCATCTGGGCCAGGAGTCTTTCCTAAGGCAAGAGAAAGAATCAGTTTTCTAATTTCCAACTTTGCAGCTGTGAGGTAGTAAGTATAGGGAGTGAAGCTTTTACCAAGAAATCCTTCACAAGGGATAGGTAGTGGTCTGGTAGTGGGATACTATCTTTAAGGTTAAATTGTTCTGCAATGTCTCTGGGGTCAATCAGCTTGGCTTTAGTTTGTAAATGCAGACTGTGAGGTATTTTAGTCTTAGATTGGTGGGATTTAAGCTGGTAGTCGAGTAGTCGACCTGCTTTGTTACCTTGGGCATAGTACCTAGATTTGAGTTTAACCAGAGATCTGCCATAGTTATGGAGAAGAATTCCTCGAAGTTTGTCTCCTTCAAGCCTGAGCTCATCTGACCGTTGGGCCGTTGGATAATCATTATTGGCTTTTTCTAAGCAGGATATCTTTTCCAGTATCTGGGAAATCTATTTTTCGCTAAGCTTTTGCTCCCTATGGCCTATTTTGATTAGGGAGCCCAGTACAAAGGCCTTGCCTGCCAAATTGCATAGGGATCCGAGACTGAGTCCATATTAAAGTGGGAATATTCTCTCAGCCCATTAGAGAGTTCATCAATGTGTTTTGGGTTTCTAAATAAGAATAGGGTTGTTGCGGGTATCGAAATATCAATACCCAATCGATACTTTTGACCCGGTATCGATACGCACAGCCTAGCATCACAAAACATGAGCGCGCTGCTGTCAGGAGGAGGAGTGGGTACATTGCGCCACCAATGATAGTAGAGGACCTTTCATGGGTCCAAACATTGTAAACTATCAGGATATGTAGACTGAACTTATTATTCCTGGGCGCCTCTCCGTTCGCCCGCTGTGGCTCCCGGTATATTCTCCAGCTCTGTATGCTGATTGCTAGCATCGGAGCAATAGGGAGGAGACTGGCCTTTTTCTCAATGGGAGTTCCTTCTCCCTAACTGTAGCACTGTCCAATCAAATTGCAGAGTGTCACAGCCAGGGAGAAAAATTCTCCCTGGCTGTGATGCTCTGCGCTTTGATTGGACAGCGCTATAGCTAGGGAGAAGGAACTCCCATTGAGAAAAAGGTCAGTATCCTCCCCATTGCTCCGATGCTAGCAATTAGCATACAGAGCTGGAGAATATACCGGGGGCCACAGCGGTACACAGTAAGTGCAATGAGATCCCTGGGCTCCGCTCTACATATCCTGATACATGTTTGGACCCATAAAAGCTCCTCTTTAACCTTTAATACAGGAGGCGGATGCCGGCAGCAGCTCAGCGGCAGTTGAACCGCTCAGGTGCGGCACCTGAGGGGTTAACTGCCGCTGATCTGCTGCCGAAACCCGCCTCCTGTATTAAAGGTTAATTATCATTGGTGGCGCAGTGTGCCCGCCCCCCAGTATTAAAAACATTGGTGGCGCAGTGTGCCCCCCCAACCCCCCAGTATTAAAATCATTGGTGGCAGTGGCCACAGGGTCCCCTCCCCTTGTTATTGTTGGCAGTGGCAGTTCTGATCAGAGCCCCAGCAGTGTAATCCTGGGGCTCCGATCGGTTACCATGGCAGCAAGGACGCTACTGAAGCCCTGGCTGCCATGGTAACATCCCTGCTGCTGTGTGCACAAATTCCAGGGCAGCAGGGAGAGTATGAAGTCCTATTCACCCTAATAGAGCTCTATTAGGGTGACTAGGACAATAAATTAAAATATCCCAGGTTCTAGCCCTTAATAGGGGAAATAGTTATAAAATAAAAAGTAAAAAAAAAAAAAACTCACCAAAATATTAAGTATAAATCACCCCCTTTCCCAATTTTACATGTTTTACATATTTAAAAAAATCTCCTTTGCGGTGAACGCCGGGACAGAAAAAAATTAAAAATAAAAACTGCGATTCGGCATTTTTTTAAATGCGGAATGCATGTGGCTTTTTGGGTGTTTTCTTTTTTCACGTGGTATCGAATGGTATCAAATATCGCAATACTTTTTTATGGTATCGAAATCGAATAAAAATTTTGGTACCGCAACAACCCTAAATAAGAATATGTTGATTCTCCAGATAGGGCCAGGTTGAGATTGAAACCATCTGACCAAGGTTATGGTGACCAGAACATGATCAGACCCCTTGATAAGGCTTATGTTTGAGGAAGAAGTGTGGTGCAGTAGAGTGTGGTCTACCATAAACATATTGATTCGAGAGTAAGTGTCTCAGACATACGGACGTCCCCGCGAGTGAGTGGCAGGAGATCTTTGAGACTGGTAACACGTGGTTTGGTTTGACATCTTTACCTTGTGGATCAATAGGAGTTTGGGTTGTTTCTGGTACTGGTCACACCATTAACCTCCAGGTGTTGCTATTGTGGTCATTTAACTTTCCCATTAATTGTTGTCTCTAGCACAATGCTGTGCGGTTTATAGCTTCAGTTGGACCCTTGGATAGCTGAGTTCCTGGTGCTGCCATAGCATCTTGGAAGTTAAGTGTTACCTTAACCTTTGTATTTTGGCTTTTCTGTATGTTGCATTTCTTTGTTGCTTTGTATTAGGCCTTAGGGAGACTCCCATTCATCCTTCCTTTTGGAGGAACAGGATATCTCATTCCTGTCATTAGTACCAGGGTCTGTTAGGGTTAGATAGAACTTTAGGTATTCCTGTGTATGAATTCACCTACCTCTGGGGTCTGTTTATACTGGTAGTCAGTCAGGGCTTTGATTCAGGGTCAGCTCTACTGACGATAAGGGTGAAGGATACTGTATTCTTAACAGCTATGAAGACTCACTTGGACTTCTTACTGAAATGGGAATAGAATACATTAGGAAAATGGTCATGGTGCATTCTAGAGGTGTCAGCCTGCAATAAGTGAGACTCCTGAATGCAGAGAACATCTGCACCAGCAGACAGTGCTTCCTTACATACGTATGACCTTTTCTGAGGGCAATTGAGCCCCTTAGCATTCAGAGACATGATCTTAAGCCCCATGGTAGTAATGGAGGAGTAGCATATGGACTACTAAAGTATCTGTGAGAGCATGTATGGAACGTAGTGAGAAATAACAGAAAACAATTCAACAGTGTGCAAATCGTAACTTAAAAACAAAAAGAACCAGTACAGCCTGAGACCGCTTATGGCATAGTAGAGGCGAGCAAGAGTCCACTGAAGAGGTCGAGAGTGAATGGCATAAGCCTCAATGGGTCAGCTCTGAGGTAGGTTATCCAAAGAAAAACATAGCATTGAGGATGAGTAATTTTCAAGTAATGCAAAGTGAGAAGCAACAGTGGCATTTATAAAGAAAGGGTGCATGCCAGAGTCAGAGACAAAACGGTGTAACTTAAGACTTATGAGTTTGGCATGGGCCCACCATCTGCCATGTTGACTTTGCAGATTGCAGTGGAGGTCTTTTGTCAGGTTCTCGGGTGGACAGAGGGATTTGCCAAGATTGCAGTAAATATTTCCCGTCCTCAAAGTTCTTGATAGCATGGATTCGTCCATCCCTGTGGATAAGTAGCTTTAACGGGTAGCCCCATGTATAGGTGACATTGTGGTCTCAAAGGGCAACAGTAATAGGTATTAATGCAAGTGAAGGGTTACCGCTGAGAGGTCAGCAATTAGTTTGACAGTGTGATAAGGTGAGGGAGGAGTTCCCTTTTTGCAAGATGCCGCCATAAGGGTGATTTTCACATGAAAAACAATGGATTAGTGCCAGAGTGTCTCAGGGGACATCAGGGTCCAGGTATTGTGGTTTGGGGACCCTGTGTGCTCTAACTATAATCATGTCTTGCGGGGACAGATTCGGGGGGAGTGTAGACATCAGACCTTTCAAGTAAGACTGTAGTTCTTGCGTAGTGACCTCCTCAGCTATACCCCTACATTTTATATTGTTTCTACACGACCAGTCTTTAAAGTCTGCCATTTTTAGCTTTATGGCCTCTAACTCGTCCCCTTATCGTTATGAGCATCGATGATAGTTTTGTGAGGTGGCAAATTCCTCTATTTTAGTCTCTATGTGGAGAACTCTGTCTTCCACTCCTTGCATTTTAGCTGAGATGGGGTTAATCAGGCCTGCAATATCAACATGTAGAGAGGACTTGAGAGCCAGGAGCATTCGTTTTAAAGTATCCTGGGATAAGGGTTTGTTGGAGGTAGGATAACTTCAAAAAGGGTCAGTGTCTATAACATTGAGGGGGTGCAGACTAATGTACTGACCTTTGAGGGACTTGAAGACTCTAGCCACGGCCTTTGTTTCATTGGGCTGCAGGTCTGCTGGTTGACGCATCTGAGTGCTATCTTGAATTTCTACCCTTCCCCAGGAGACAATCTAATATCCTTTGGCATCGGAGGTAGTGACGGAGCCAAGACTGCCGACGGTGACGGTGAGTCAGTGATTGGCAGAGGACATGAAGATTCGGGTGATCATAGCGGAGATATGCTGCGATGGCATGATGGTGAGGCTGACTTGCTGTTGGCGTCAGTGCGATCTTTGGATTTGTCCCATTTGAAATAATGCTCTAGGTTATTACTGTTCAGCTGGGGTAGCTGTCTTTTTGACTTCCCCAAGTTGTCAAGAGAGTGTGCAGCTGTATATGGAGGGTAGAATATTTAAGTTAGTAGGGAGTATGCTGGTTTTCAGTCGCTTGGTGCAGAAGCTTCCCTCTCACGCAGCCATTACTCTAGGCAGCCAAGCCACGCCCCAGTGTATCTGTTTTTAAGGGCGTCTTTGTTGTGTGAATATAGCCTTTGGCCCATGTCCCATGTAAATGGACCTTAACTTTTTGGGCAGCAGCATGCTAACAATAGAATTGGCCAGTCTAAACCAAAGTGTCCAGTCCTTATCCCCTCGAAATAAGCTGCAGGGGAAGAATTGAGAGGCTACCACACATAAAAGGCTACTTTCACATCCGTGGCAGAGTGTTCCAGGATTCTTGGCATATTTAACGGGTAGCAGTCAATACTTTGCTGGACCCCATTGCAGTCGGGTGGGATGGTGGTAGTATCCGATACTGCCAGATCCAGAGAACTCGGCTGGCTGTTCTCTACCAGAACAGCCTGCCGGAGTTCTGTGTTGCAGATGTGAAACTAGCCTTAGATGGTCAGCCGAACCCGCCAAAAACAGTGGGTTCTACCAATACACAACTAAGCTAGCTTTAAGGGAACCTGTCATAAACTTTATGCTGCCCATACTAACAGCAGCATAAAGAAGAGACAGGTGAGTTGATTTCAGAGGTCTGTTATTTAAAAGTTAAAAGTAAAAGGTTGCTGAGAACCAACATCACAATCATTGCAGACTTGGCCTGGAAAAGAGTCATGGCCACCTGAGAAGAGTCCTGGTTATTCATGAATTCCTGCTCTCCCTCCCACCTGCTGACGATTGATAGTCTTCTATGTAGTTTTCTCCTTTTGTCTCTAGGAGAGAACTTCCAGTCATCAGCAGATGGGTGAGGAGAGCAGGAGATTAGGATTAACCATGACTCTTCTCAAGTAGATTTGACTCTTTTCAAGGCCTGGGCTGCAATGATTATGATGCTGGTTCTCAGCAACCACTTAGTTTTAGCTCATGAGTGACACACCGCTGAAATCAGCATTTCTGTCACTATTTTATGCTGCCCTCAGTGAGATCAGCAGAAAGTTGTTGACAGGTTCCCTTTTAGTGATCACAGTTTGGCAGCCTTTGTGGTTCGATCTAGGCATGCTGGACATCGGATTGTTAGGTCCAGCGAAAATTAGAAGGCAATGTCTGTGAGCAGTTTTAGGCTACTTTCACACTTGCTCTTGATCGGATCCGTTCTGAACGGATCCGATCATATTAATGCAGACGGAGGCTCCATTCAGTTACGGATCCGTCTGCATTAATAACTTAGAAAAATTTCTAAGTGCGAGAGTAGCCTGAGCGGATCCGTTCAGACTTTCAATGTAAAGTCAATGGGGGACGGATCCGCTTGAAGATTGAGCCATATGGTGTCATCTTCAAGCGGATCCGTTCCCATTGACTTACATTGTAAGTCTGGACGAATCCGCACGCCTCCGCACGGCCAGGCGGACACCCGAACGCTGCAAGCAGCGTTCAGCTGTCCGCCTGGCCGTGCGGAGGCGAGCGGAGCGGAGGCTGAACGCCGCCAGACTGATGCAGTCTGAGCGGATCCGCATCCATTCAGACTGCATCAGGGCTGGACGGCAGCGTTCTGCTCCGCTCGTGAGCTCCTTCAAACAGGGCTCACGAGCGGACAGCAGAACGCTAGTGTGAAAGTAGCCTTAGACATCTGGGGGGTCATTTACTATCCAGAAATACACCTATATATGTCTGGCGCAGATTGCGGCGCAAAGATTATTTGTGCCACAGTCTGCAACTTTTCCCCGTTCACACCAGGTCTAAAAGAGTGTGCGGGGAAGGGCCAGCAGGCACATCTCATTCAACATTGTTTTAGGCGTAGAGAATGGACTAAATGTAAGCCAGCTAGGAAGCCTCGTCATAACCTCGGCGGATCCACTGCCAGCTATAGGGAATATTAAGACCGGCGTCTAAAATACTGGTTTTAATAAATGACCCTCACTTGTACCTTCAATTGATTCACTAAACTTGCTAAACTCCCTCAACAGTAATAATCCATGCATTTTAATAAGCCAGTTAATGTAATCATAAGTCTAGTGAATACATTTTTCCATGCTGCTGTAAATTGTAATATTCATGCGAAGGGTTAGGAGCATGGGAATTAGCTACAGTATGTGTTTTAAGACAGGTTATGTGAGTTAGCACAAAGGATATGCACAGACAATCCTATCTGAACATGTAACGTGCTCAGATAACCGTTCAGGTAAGTAAACAATATTATAGAGACAGCAAACCGTCTGAAACAGGTGTTTACTGAAACTGCCTCTAATTAAAGCCAGCACCATCCAAGGGTCTGTAGAATAATAGACATAAAATTTATCAACTTATTAATACGTCTCGGGTCCTGGCAACATTTTAATTATGCAGGCAGTGTCCAGTGGTTATGTCCAATGATGGACATTATTAGTTCAGTTCACTATGGATGTCATGTCATAACCTCTCTTTCTTGTCACTTTTTGTAACATTCCCAGCCTTCCACACAATTGTTTGGGTTCCTGGAAAATCCCTTTAATTGACAGAGAAACGCAATAGATCAGCATAGTCTCCAGGAAATTAAGAAGTACAGCTACTTTCCCCAGAGACTTAAAGGGGTTATCCTACCCTTTACAAGTGATGGTCTATCCAGTCAGGATACAATATCACTATCTGATTGGAGGGAGTCCGACACAGTGCACGTGCCAGTGCACAATGGGACCAGCACTGCAATAATCAGGTCTGTCCACTGCACAATGGATGAAGCTGTGGACTTCCAGTGCCAGAGCTGCTGCAAAACAGGAGGTCTGCACGGGTGCAGTGTGTATCAGACCCATGTTGATCAAACGGTGATGGCTTATCCTCAGGATCGGCCATCTATTGTAAAGGGTTGGACCATCCTTTTCAAATATGGCATGAGAGATGCACATAGAGCATCTGACTCTGTCCCAGTCTATACAGCAAAACTAAAAAGTAAGCTGCTTAAAAGCTGGAAAAATTAGCTCACAATAGTGTATGATTCAGCATCAATTAAAAATATGTTTTTCATAAAAAATAAATTGATTTACAAGATAATAGTGTTGGGGACACTATGGGGAGTATTATTACTGTTGGAGCTACTATGGAGGACATTATGGGCCACTATGGGGGACATTATTACTGCTGGGGGCCATTATGGGGACATTATGTATACTGAGGACACTGCAGGGGTTGGGATTTTTATTTAAAAAGGCCAATGAAATTTTTAACGGCCATGAAAAACTGATGCAATATGGCCATTAAAAATGGACAGAAAGCCAGAAAATGGATGCAAAAATGCTTGAATAATGGCCATGAAAAACTGTGTTTTTAATGGCTGTTTTTTCACTGTCCATGTAGCCTTACCCAAACATTCCTGCTTGTAAAGGTTGTGATTCCGGCAAGGCATATATATTTATATTAGGTAATGAAGCATGATGAAGCGCTTTTAGCACAAAACGACTGTTGTCTTTGGTGGTGAAGTATGGAATCAAGGACTGAGCTTTCCCTACTGTTGAGTGCAGCAATCTGCTGTGTTTGTTGCGCATCACCTTCACCCTGTATGATTGACAATGGGGTTGTGGATTGTGTCAGTGGGCTTCTCTTCTGTGCTATTAGGACAATCCTCTCTGAGCATTCAGCAAATGCAAACCTTGACTCAAAAGGGTAGTCCTAATGTCACTTAAAACATCATTTTTTTCAATTTTAATAACTGAATTTTTTTTCCCTTCATCTAGATCACTGGCACACAATCTGCGGCCCATGATGCTATTCTGTGCGGCCCTCAACCATCTGGTCACATTACTTCTCGTCCGTGTCTGGTGGCTTCTCACATGCATATCAGAGAAAAGAGGAGTGACATATATCATGGGAACAGAGAGAGATAACTACTTTTAGATTGTAAGCCTGCGTGAGCGTCCACTCTTTCTTTACCAGTTTGTAACTCACTTGGTCCATGCTTTTTTTTTTTTTTTGTATTATGTACTAGTGCATCTTAATAAATTAGAATATCATCAAAAAAGTTAATTTATTTCAGTAATTCAATTTAAAAAGTGAAACTCAGATACAGTATTCTATAGATTCATTACATACAGAGTGATCTACGTCAAGCCTTTGTTTCTTTTAATGGTAGTGATTACGGCTTACAGCTAATGAAAATCCAAAAGCTAGTATCTCAGAAAATTTGAATATTATATATGGCTAATTAAAAAGAAGATTTTTTTAAATACAGAAATGTATTTGCTTGGCTACTTTTGCATGAATTACTGCATCAATGTTGTGTGGCATGTAGGCGATCAGCCTGTGGCTGAGGTGTTATGGAAGCCCAGGTTGCTTTGATAGTGGCATTCAGCTCATCTGAATTGTTTGGTCTGGTGTCTCTCATCTTCCTCTTGACAATACCCCATAGATTATCTATGGTGTCTAGGTCAGGCGAGTTTGCTGGACAATGATAATCCAATGGTCAAAAAGACCAATAATACCTGTTTTAGGTCAAATTTTAAAATATAACTTTTATTATTATTTGTTAGAATAATTTTCCCCACATATAATACAGAACAAAACAAACAAGAAACAACTCTATTGAGAGTGTTTTAAAAGTGTATACGTCAGGAATAGTGTCCTCGGGGTGATTATGGTACTATATCAATACCTATTTCCGGATAATATCCTTCTCAGAATGATAGTTGTGTTAGATAAATACACCTCAAAGGGTTATCTTCACCCTTGATGGTGCCCTGGTGTTATATACCACCAGATTGCTCTATCATTCAGCGATGTATGCGGTCAGCTATTAGCAACATTAGGTATTTATTAAAGCCATGTGTCTCGCTGCTTGTTTCAGCTTAGTGTCTATTTCCAAAGCAACTCGCTACATCTACACCCTCGTGGTCGTGATCCAGAGCTACTGCGTCTGCAGCTCGCAGTGCTGTGAATATGCTTTCCCTGACATACATTTAAAAATTATTACGACAAAGCTCCCCCAACATGTTTCACCGCTCGCGCGGCTTCTTCAGGGGGATGGAGCTACATGCAACACGAGCGCTTGTGATACGTAATGTTTTATAATCCCAGGGCGGGTCATCAAGGAGGAGAGCCAATCACAGCCTTCCTGCTCGTGTTGTAAGCGTCTAAAGGGGCCAATCAAATTACCGTCTATTACTTATGACGTCATCCACTAGAGGTCAGAAGGTCCGGGTTCATGCGCCTACGTCAATACCCTCTTCCTACTGCGCATGCTCCCGCACTTAGACGACCAGGTCTGTTCAAAATATATTAGATCTTCATTGGTTTAAATCGGAGCACACTTATCAATATATAGAGAGGAGAGATATCCACTCGGAACTTGTTAGATCCATATAGGAAAAATAATAATCATTCGGAGCTTACTATCTCCTCTTGAACATAGTAATACTACCTTTCGAGCTATGATTCATAGCAGATGTTGGATGTTCCAAAAAGAAGAGACATATTGAGTATATTCCCAGTTTTTAGATTTCTTTTTTTCCTCTCTTTTTTTCTCTTTTTTTTTTTTTTTTTTTTTTCTTTCTCTTTTTTTCTCTTTTTTTCTCTTTTCTTCTTCTCTCTTTTTTCTTTTTTGCTCTTCTTTCTCTTTTTCCTATCTTTTCCTTTCTTGTTTTCTCTTTTTTTCTTTTTTTCTTTTCAGATTTACATCTTGATTCTCTATGAAACTTCTCACTTTTATTATCATGATTTTATATCATCTCCGTACGTTGTGAAGCTCACTGTGATGATTCTAATTTTCCTCCTACCATCACTATATACTGTATATTTAGAACACAATTGGATGACTTATATCCGTTCTTTGCGGATTGTTGGTGCCCCCATTATCTCAACTGTTTATTCCCAGTTTGATTCTTTGATATTATCTTTTTTCTTTTTTGGTGGTTGATATTCTCAATATTCATAATTGATATACTTGTTATTCATAATTCTCAAGAGAATCAAATCAATACTCAATTTTTTATTATTTATTACTCAATCTTCCAAGCTACTTCAAGCTGTTATTCAGATCTCTATTAATGCTATTAGTATTCTGTCTTTTTTATTTTTATATATTCACTATTAGCATTTCTAAAGTCTAAAAAAGAGTCCCATTATTTCAGTGTCTATAGAAATGCTGTAAAAGAGAAGCCCTCATTGAGACCATTTGGGCTCATTGTGTTTAGTCGATCTATCCATCGTGCTTCACACTGTAGAAGTTTTCTATCCAAATTTCCGCCTCTAGGGCCCAAATTTAATTTTTCTATACCCCAGAACCGCAATACTGATATTTTATTTTCATGTACATATTTGATGTGTCTGGCAATTGGGGTATCTTTGCCTGTCTCGATGGAACTGAGGTGGCCAGATATGCGACGTCTCAACTCCTGCGTGGTCTTGCCCACGTATAGCAAGGGGCAGGGGCACGATGCTATATATACAACCCCCGTGGTCTTACATGTAATTAATTCTCTAATAGTGTATTCTTTCCCGTCTCCAGGATTAGTGAATTTCCTTATTCGGGGGATGTACTTGCAGAAGGAGCAGTCTCCACAGGGGGTTGAGCCACTATATTTTGCTCTCAATGATCTATTTCCCATTTCTTTCTCTTTTTCTTTTAGATGGCTATGAACCAATTGGTCCTTCAAATTTGGACCTCTTCTATAGGTGATGCTTGGATGTGGGGTAAGTACGGTCTTTAGATCTCTTTCTGTCTGAATGATGTGCCAATGTTTGTCCAGAATACTACAGATTTCTTTATTATAGCCATCAAAGGTGCCAATGCACCTGATGACCTCATTCTTTTTTATGGAGGGTGACTTCAGGAGATCCCTTCTGTCCGTCGTTCTCGCCCTATTAAAGGCCTTTTTTAGGGGGGCCGTAGGATATCCCCTCTTTTTGAACCTCTCCCACAATTGCCCACTTTCTTTCATAAAGGAGGCCTCATCTGAGCAATTGCGTCGAGCCCTCAGATACTGGCCAGTGGGTATTCCCCTTTTCAGGGGTGTTGGATGCCAGCTGGACCAGTGTAGATAGCTGTTAGTGGAGCTCGGCTTTCTATGTATCTCAGTGCTCAGGTGCCCATCTTCGATGATTTTGATTTTTAAATCTAGGAACACTATTTCCCTCTCCTGGATCTCGTATGTAAATTTCATACCTATATTGTTGTCATTTAGTGCTTGGGTAAAATCATGAAAAAGTGACTTGTCTCCGTCCCAAAAGATGAGTATGTTGTCGATATACCTGCCCCAAAATATAATGTGGCAGGTATACGACGACATCCCATCCGTGAAAACTAAATTATCCTCCCACCACCCTAAAAACAAATTTGCATAAGTTGGTGCACATGACGTACCCATAGCGGTACCGTTAATCTGTTGATATATTTTATCCTGAAAAATAAAATAATTGTGCTCTAAAATAAATTCTAACATAGATAATACTAAGTGATTGTGCTCTGTGAAATTACTACTTTTAGTGCTTAGGAAATTATTGGTGGCTTTTATACCAAGTGGATGTTGTATATTGCTGTATAAGGATATCAGTATTGCGGTTCTGGGGTATAGAAAAATTAAATTTGGGCCCTAGAGGCGGAAATTTGGATAGAAAACTTCTACAGTGTGAAGCACGATGGATAGATCGACTAAACACAATGAGCCCAAATGGTCTCAATGAGGGCTTCTCTTTTACAGCATTTCTATAGACACTGAAATAATGGGACTCTTTTTTAGACTTTAGAAATGCTAATAGTGAATATATAAAAATAAAAAAGACAGAATACTAATAGCATTAATAGAGATCTGAATAACAGCTTGAAGTAGCTTGGAAGATTGAGTAATAAATAATAAAAAATTGAGTATTGATTTGATTCTCTTGAGAATTATGAATAACAAGTATATCAATTATGAATATTGAGAATATCAACCACCAAAAAAGAAAAAAGATAATATCAAAGAATCAAACTGGGAATAAACAGTTGAGATAATGGGGGCACCAACAATCCGCAAAGAACGGATATAAGTCATCCAATTGTGTTCTAAATATACAGTATATAGTGATGGTAGGAGGAAAATTAGAATCATCACAGTGAGCTTCACAACGTACGGAGATGATATAAAATCATGATAATAAAAGTGAGAAGTTTCATAGAGAATCAAGATGTAAATCTGAAAAGAAAAAAAGAAAAAAAGAGAAAACAAGAAAGGAAAAGATAGGAAAAAGAGAAAGAAGAGAAAAAAAGAAAAAAGAGAGAAGAAGAAAAGAGAAAAAAAGAGAAAAAAAGAGAAAGAAAAAAAAAAAAAAAAAAAAAAAGAGAAAAAAAGAGAGGAAAAAAAGAAATCTAAAAACTGGGAATATACTCAATATGTCTCTTCTTTTTGGAACATCCAACATCTGCTATGAATCATAGCTCGGAAGGTAGTATTACTATGTTCAAGAGGAGATAGTAAGCTCCGAATGATTATTATTTTTCCTATATGGATCTAACAAGTTCCGAGTGGATATCTCTCCTCTCTATATATTGATAAGTGTGCTCCGATTTAAACCAATGAAGATCTAATATATTTTGAACAGACCTGGTCGTCTAAGTGCGGGAGCATGCGCAGTAGGAAGAGGGTATTGACGTAGGCGCATGAACCCGGACCTTCTGACCTCTAGTGGATGACGTCATAAGTAATAGACGGTAATTTGATTGGCCCCTTTAGACGCTTACAACACGAGCAGGAAGGCTGTGATTGGCTCTCCTCCTTGATGACCCGCCCTGGGATTATAAAACATTACGTATCACAAGCGCTCGTGTTGCATGTAGCTCCATCCCCCTGAAGAAGCCGCGCGAGCGGTGAAACATGTTGGGGGAGCTTTGTCGTAATAATTTTTAAATGTATGTCAGGGAAAGCATATTCACAGCACTGCGAGCTGCAGACGCAGTAGCTCTGGATCACGACCACGAGGGTGTAGATGTAGCGAGTTGCTTTGGAAATAGACACTAAGCTGAAACAAGCAGCGAGACACATGGCTTTAATAAATACCTAATGTTGCTAATAGCTGACCGCATACATCGCTGAATGATAGAGCAATCTGGTGGTATATAACACCAGGGCACCATCAAGGGTGAAGATAACCCTTTGAGGTGTATTTATCTAACACAACTATCATTCTGAGAAGGATATTATCCGGAAATAGGTATTGATATAGTACCATAATCACCCCGAGGACACTATTCCTGACGTATACACTTTTAAAACACTCTCAATAGAGTTGTTTCTTGTTTGTTTTGTTCTGTATTATATGTGGGGAAAATTATTCTAACAAATAATAATAAAAGTTATATTTTAAAATTTGACCTAAAACAGGTATTATTGGTCTTTTTGACCATTGGATTATAAATATTGATTTCCTGGGTCCAGAGGATCTTTTGCAAATAATATGCTGGACAATGAAGCACAGTGATACCATGTTGTCAAACCAGGTATTGGTACTTTTGGCGATGTGGGCAGGTGCCAAGTCCTGCTGGAAAATGAAATCAGCATCTCCATAAAGCTCGTCAGAGGGGTGAACCATGAAGTGCTCTAAAATTTCCCGGTAGAGGGCTGCTCTGACTTTGCACTTGATAAAACACAGTGGACCAACATCAGCAGATGACATGGCTCCCTAAACCATCCCTGACTGAAACTTCACACTGGACTTAAAGCAACTTGGATTGTGTGTCTCTCCATTCTTCCTCCACACTCTGGGACCTTTATTTCCAAATGAAATGCAAAATTTACTTTCATCTGAAAACAGGACCAATGAGCAACAGTACTTAATCTTTTTTGCCCAGGTAAGGCTACTTTCACACTTGCGTTCGGAGCGGATCCGTCTGGTGTCTGCATAGACGAATCCGCTCCTATAATGCAAACTATAATGCAAACTAACTAAGGCTGAAAGTTAGTCAGACGGATCCGTCCAGACTTTGCATTGGAAGTCAATGGGGGACAGATCCGTTTGAAATTGCACCATATTGTGTCAATGTCAAACGGATCCGTCCCCATTGACTTACATTGTAAGTCTGGACGGATCCGTTTGGCTCCGCACGGCCAGGAGGACACCCGAACGCTGCAAGCTGCGTTTGGGTGTCCGCCTGCTGAGCGGAGCGGAGGACAAACAGTGCCATACTGATGCATTCTGAGCAGATCCGCATCCACTCAGAATGCATTGGGGCTGTACGGATCCGTTCGGGGCCCCTTGTGAGAGCCTTCAAACAGAACTCACAAGCGAAACCCTTAACGCAAGTGTGAAAGTAGCCTAACACTTTTGATGTTGTCTCTGGGTCATGAGTCACTTGACACAAGGAATGCGACAGTTGTAGCCCATGTCCTGGATACATCTGTGTGTGGTGGCTCTTGCAGCACTGACTCCAGCAAATTCTTTAATGGTCTTTTCTTGACAATACTTTCAAGGATGCAGTTATCCCTGTTGCTTGTGCACCTTTTTCTAACACATTTTTTCCTTCCACTCAACTTTCCATTAAAGGGGTTCTCCAAGAGTATAAAATGTCCCCTCATGTGCCGGGCACCCCACATGGAATATACTTACCCCGGTCTATGCTTCCCACGCCGCTCCTGGTCCCCGCACCGCCACTGCTGCTTCTCCCTGCACATGGATGAAAACATCTGGTGTCGGGAGAGAGCAGCCAATGGCAGGCGGGGACGAGCATCGTGGGTGACGCTAGGGAGGCTCATCCCCGTCCCCACCTGCCATTGACTGCTCCTCCCCGACACAGGATATTTTCAACCATGTGCAGGGAGAAGCAGCAGTGGCGGTGCGGGGACCAGGAGCGGCGCTGGGAGCGGGGACCGGGTAAGTATATTCCATGTGGGGTGCCCGGCACATGAGGGGACATTTTATACTCTTGGAGAACTCCTTTAATATGCTTGGATACAGCACTCTGTGAACAGCCAGCTTCTTTAGAAATTACCTTTTGTGGCATATCCTCCTTGTGGAGGGTGTCAATGACTGTCTTCTGGATAACTGTCAAGTCAGTAGTCTTCCTCATGATTGTGTAGCCTACTGAACCAGACGAAGGGACCATTTATAGGCTTAGGAAACCTTTGCAGGTGTTTTGCATTAATAAGCTGAATAGAGTGTGATACCATATTGAACTTTTTCACAATATTCAAATTTTCTGAAATACTGGCTTGGGTTTTCATTAGTTGTAAGCTACCATCAACAGTAAAATACATAAATACTTGAAATATATCACTCTGTAAGTAATAAATCTATATAATATATGAGTTGCACTTTTTTAATTCAATTTTTGAAATAAATTAACTTTTAGATGATATCCTACTTTATTGAGATGCACTATTATTTAATATCAGCAGATTTCCTCCATTATAAATTTATGCTCAAAACATACAATGCGGCCCAAACAAAAGTACTTCACCTCCCTAATCTCCTCACTCTCAAATACCCAAAACGACTCTTTTCATTCCCTTCTAAGCCCTAAAGTTCCAGAACCTGTCACGGACCTCTGCGCTGATGGCATGGCCACTTACTTCAGAGACAAGATTGGCAGTATCCGGCAGGAAATAATCTCCCAGTCCCCAAATCATTTCTATCCTCCTCCCTGCCATTCCTCCACATGCTCTCTCTCCTCTTTTGACCCTATAACAGAAGAAGAAGTCTCCAAGCTTCTCTCTTCTTCTCGACCCACAACCTGTAGCAGTGATCCTATTCCATCACACCTCCTCTAGTCCCTCTCCCCGGCTGTCATTACTCACCTAACTACAATTTTTAACCTCTCTCTCTCTTCTGGTATGTTTCCCTCCTCTTTCAAACACTCTATTATAACCCCACTACTAAAAAAAACATCTCTTGACCTGACCTGTGCTGCTAACTACCGACCTGTTTCTTTTTTTAAAATCAAATCATTTTTATTGATCAGGTATATTAAACTTTTTCTGATAGTACATTGTCTCTTCTATCATAATACAGAAAGTAGAAAAGTGCAATATCAAAAGACAACATCTGATGACAAATCCATCTCAGCAGTATACAATGTACACAATCAAAAGCAAATATTGCAGTATTTTAGGCACAAAACATAGCATAAGCCTAACCCCGCCTCCCCCCTCCCCCCTATATGAATAGGATCATGAATACCTCTGTCATATCTTATATTACAATATGAGTATGAGACAACCATTCATTCCACAATTTCTCAAACTTCTGAGGACAATCTCTCTTCACAAACACACTTCTTTCCATAGTCAACATGTTATGCACTCTCCTCACAAATTCATCCACTGCTGGCGGACTCCCCTGGATCCACTGCTGAGCCACCATTTTCTTGGCCACATATAGCAGCCTTCCCACCGCCACCTTAACCAACTCACTCCCACCAAACTCTGACACATAGCCCAACACACATATCTTAGGGTCCTTTTGCAATCTCAACGCCAAGTTGTGGTTAATCATGGTCAGCACCTCATCCCAGTATCTACCTATCACTGGACAAGACCAAAGCATATGCAACAGGTCCGCTCCGTCCTCCATACACTTCGGACACTTGTCATCAGCCCTAACACCAATTTTTCTTAAAAATACTGGCATTTTAGATACTCGGTGGATGATAAAGAGTTGTGACAATTTACCCTGCTCACTTAAGGACACTTTGGGAACTGCCTCCAGTATATCTTCCCACTGATCTTTGGAAATAGCCCCCAAATCGCCTTCCCATTTCATCATCCGCGTCACCGGAAACCCATCTAGGGACTTGTCCAACAATAGAGTATACACCTGCGATATCTACCCTCCCTTCCCCCCTTTCGGCAGAATAAGTTTATGTACCACATCCATTTTGGCTATGACACATCCTTTCCTCACCGTGACATCATAGGCGTGTCTCAATTGCAGATACTGATAGAACCAAACCGTAGGGACATTAAACTCTTGCTTCAGCCCCTGAAATGATTTGAACACATTACCCTCCAGCAGTTGACCTATCCTCATTACCTCATGAGATTCCCAGTTCCGGCGCCCTGACAAAGACATGAATTCTGGCAATAGGTTGTTATTTTATATTGGGGAAAGCTCTCCAACTCCTCCCACACCTCTAAGCTGCTTCACCTTCGCCCATACCTTCTTCATAAGTTCGACAAGCAGGACCTTCTCCCTCCTCCCATGCATTCCCGCCCCTGTTTGATCCTTGATCCTTGCTTGACCATACTTCCAAATAAGGTCCCTGAACATAAAATGTATCCTCCTAAACCTATCCAAAGGGATCCACACAGGGGCATTGTTGAGTACATAAAGCAGCTGAGGCATCATCACCATCTTTAAAAGATTGACTCTACCCACTACAGACAGAAAGAGCCTACACCAAGTACGTATCTTAAGTCTAAAAGTAGCAAACAATGGGGTCAGATTTAATTCTTCAAAATCCAACAATCTAGGTGTTATGTACAATTCCAAATATTTGAATTTATCCACCCAGGGTACCTTACTATTTACTTGCTCAACTGACGGAACCTGCCCATCTACAGGCATCAGAGCAGACTTTTGCCAATTAATCGTAAGTCCAGAGAAGCTCCCAAATCGATCTATTAGAGCCATGGCCGCATCCAGGGATATCCCAGTATCGCCCAGGAACAACAAGGTGTCAACCACGTACATAGCCACTTTATTCTGCACCACACCATATCTGAACCCCTCAATAAGAGGCGACAGGCGTATTAAAGCTGCTAGTGGCTCAATAGCTAGAGCAAATAACAAAGGCGACAGTGGGCATCCCTGTCTGGTGCCTCTAGCCAAGGTAAAACTATCTGCCAACCCCCCATTAGCTCTAATGCACGCCTTAGGACTCGAGTATAACACCCGTACCCACTAGATAAACCGTGCATCAAAGCCCATAGCCCTCAGAATCCCCCACAGATAATTCCACTCTACACTATCCCTTGGTAGCATCAAGTGTTAGTAAGGCCCTGTCACCACAATTATCTGCTGGGAGATTCAGACTGGCATATAGTCTGCGGATGTTTATAGCAGTCGACTTCCCAGGCATGAAGCCTGTCTGATCTGGGTGTATAATGGTCAGAATCACCCTGGACAACCTGTTCGCTAACACCTTCGCTAGGAGTTTTACATCCGCTGTTAAAAGCGAAATCGGTCTATAGGAGTACCGACCTGTTTCTAACCTCCCCTTCATCTCTAAACGCCTTGAACGTCTTGTCTACTCTTGCTTAATCAGCTATCTCTCTGCAAACTCACTTCTTGACCCCTTATAATCTGCCTTTCGCCCTCTTCACTCTACAGAAACTGCCCTTACTAAAGTGTCTAACGATCTCCATACAGCAAATAGAAATGGTGATTATTCTCTACTGATTCTTCTGGATCTCTCTGCAGCATTTGATACTGTAGACCATAAACTCATGCTCTACTCAATTGGCCTTAAAGAGGACCTTTCACCGATCCTGACATTGTGAACTAAGTATACAGACATGGAGAGCGGCGCCCGGGGATCTCACTGCACTTACTATTATCCCTGGGCGCCGCTCCGTTCTCCCGCTATGCCCTCCGGTATCTTCGGTCACTAAGTTATAGTAGGCGGAGATTTCGGTCACTAAGTTATAGTAGGCGGAGTCTGCCCTTGTTCTGCTGTAGCACTGGCCAATTGCAGCGCAGAGCTCATAGCCTGGGAGGTTCTTTTCTCCCAAGCTGTGAGCTCTGCGATGCAATTGGCCAGCCCTACAGCAGAACAAGGGCAGACTCTTCCTACTATAACTTAGTGAACGAAGATACCGGAGGGCATAGCGAGAGAACAGTGAACATGTATTCGTACAGGTGTTTTCATTGAAGCTTGTGGGAACAATGAAACATTTGGCTAATTGAGCAAATTACACAACTAAAATGGAGAGAGCCACGTGCATTCTTTGTTACTTTCTGTCTGGAGTATAAATAGGACAGAAGGTCACTCCGTATCTCCCAATATGTGGAAGGGCAACTGGCAACTATCATACATTTGTCATATATTTTCGATATGTCATAAATGTCGCACATGTAACACCCCTTTTGTGGCCCTGGGATTTGGTTCATAGAAATATAGAAACATAGAATGTGTCGGCAGATAAGAATCATTTGGCCCATCTAGTCTGCCCAATATACTGAATACAATGAATAGCCCTTGGCCCTATCTTATATGAAGGATGGCCTTATGCCTATCCCATGCATGCTTAAACTCCTTCACTGTATTTGCAGCTACCACTTCTGCAGGAAGGCTATTCCATGCATCCACCACTCTCTCAGTAAAGTAATACTTCCTGATATTACTTTTAAACCTTTGCCCCTCTAATTTAAAACTATGTCCTCTTGTAGCAGTTTTTCTTCTTTTAAATATTCTCTCCTCTTTTACCTTGTTGATTCCCTTTACGTATTTAAAAGTTTCTATCATATCCCCTCTGTCTCATCTTTCTTCCAAGCTATAAATATTAAGGTCCTTTAATCTTTCCTGGTAATTTTTATCCTGCAATCCATGTACTAGTTTAGTAGCTCTTCTCTGAACTCTCTCCAAAGTATCAATATCCTTCTGGAGATATGGTCTCCAGTACTGCGCACAATACTACAAATGAGGTCTCACTAGTGCTCTGTAGAGCGGCATGAGCACCTCCCTCTTTCTACTGGAAATGCCTCTCCCTATACACCCAAGCATCCTGCTAGCATTTCCTGCTGCTCTATGACATTGTCTGCCTACCTTTAAGTCTTCTGAAATAATGACCCCTAAATCCCTTTCCTCAGATACTGAGGTTAGGACTGTATCGCTGATTTTATATTCTGTTCTTGGGTTTTTACGTCCCATTATCTTGCACTTATCAACATTACATTTTTTGCCAGGTTTTTGACCATTCCTCTAGTTTTCCTAAATCCTTTTCCATTTGGTGTATCCCTCCAGGAACATCAACCCTGTTACAAATCTTTGTGTCATCAGCAAAAAGACACACCATACCATCGAGGCCTTCTGCAATTTCGCTGATAAAGATATTAAACAATATGGGTCCCAGAACAGATCCCTGAGGTACCCCACTAGTAACAAGACCATGGTCTGAATATACTTCATCATTGACTACAACCCTCTGTTGTCTGTCCCTCAGCCACTGCCTAATCCATTCAACAATATGGGAGTCCACGCGCAAAGACTGCAATTTATTGATAAGCCTTCTATGTGGGACAGTATCAAAAGCCTTACTAAGGTCCAGATAAGCGATGTTTACTGCATCTCCGCCATCTATTATTTCAGTCACCCAATCAAAAAAAATCAATAAGATTAGTTTGACATGATCTCCCTGAAGTAAACCCATGCTGTTTTTCATCTTTCAATCTATGGGATTTTAGATGTTCCACAATCCTCTCCTTAAGTATAGTTTCCATTAATTTCCCCACTATTGATGTCAGGCTTACTGGCCTATAGTTGCCCGATTCCTCCCTACTACCTTTCTTGTGAATGGGCACAACATTTGCCAATTTTCAATCTTCTGGGACGACTCCTGTTGCCAGTGATTGGTTAAATAAATCTGTTAATGGTTTTGCTAGTTCGCCGCTGAGCTCTTTTAATAGCTTTGGGTGTATCCCATCAGGCCTATGTGACTTATTTGTATTAATTTTAGACAGCTGACTTAGAACCTCTTCCTCTGTAAAGACACATGCATCAAAAGATGCATTAGTCTTCTTTCCTAACTGAGGTCCTTTTCCTTCATTTTCCTTTGTAAAAACTGAACAGAAGTATTCATTGAGGCAGTCAGCTAGTTCTTTATCTTCTTCCATATACCTTCCTTCTTTTGTTTTTAATTTGGTAATTCCTTGTTTTAGTCTCCTTTTTTCGTTTATGTATCTGAGGAATGTCTTATCGCCTTTTTTCACTGACTGAGCTAATTTTTCTTCTGCCTGTGCTTTAGAAGCTCTTATAACTTGTTTGGCCTCTTCCTGCCTAATCTTAAAAATTTGCCTGTTATCCTCGTTTTTTATTTATTTTTATAATTACTAAATGCTATCTTTTTGTTTTTAATGATTTTGGCCACTTCTGCTGAGTACCACAGTGGTATCTTCCTTTTTTTGCTTTTACTGACAAGCCTAATGCAATTTTCTGTTGCCTTCAATAGTGCCACTTTTAAGTAGTCCCATTTCTCCCATTGTTCAATCTGAAAATGTCACCCTCAGACCAGAAAAGGTTGAGCTTCCTGGTCTAGATATTAATGTTACATACTATACTTGTTATGGTGTCCCTAGAGTTCTTTCAGTTCCCTTTTCAGAACATCCACCTAAAGTCTCACATATACCCAGTGGCTTAGTCAGAACGCACCGATCCTCTTGTATATGGCAGTGGACTGATTCATTCTTTTTTGCAGGTCTGCCAATAAGAAGATTGTAGCCAATGTCCCGTGGTTCCAGAATTTCAACTGTTTCTGCAACCTCAGGACACAGATAAAGTTTAATAAAGTGGTTATACAGGGAGCCATCAGATCCGCCATTCACTGGCCTGTGCTCCGAGTTACCAGCAGGCGCCATGCTGTTACTTCATTGTGGTTGCGGAGCTGAGCAGGAGGGAGCGCAAACCAGGGGATGATGTGCTCCATTCATCGGGGAACAGGGCTAGTTGAGTGCTACCTTTTAATTTTTACTGAGAGGGGTCAGTGAGGGGGCTCTAAAGGAGCATTTTACTGTGTTGGGGCAATAAATAGGCATTGTTACTGTGAGGAGATGCTAAGAGGGCATACCTACTGTGTGGGTCATGACATGGCATAACTACTTAATTGAAGCACAAAGGAGGCATTTGTATTGTAAGGGGGCACTAAGAGGACATATTTACTGTGTTGGGACACAAGGGGCATTCTTACAGGAGGGAGTGCACTAAGAGGGCATGACTACTTGGGGTATCATTACTCTGAGGAGGCATGATAACTGCATAGAAACACCATTATAGTGCATCACACAAAGAGGGCACTGTCAAAGTGTGTGCGACACAAAGGAATGGGGGTGGGGGCCCATAAGAGACTAAGCAGGATTAGAAATATATGGAGTAAAATTGGACAGGGTTAGAGTCATGGCTTAAGATTGAAAAACAATGTGTCTCTTTGCTTTCTTTGAAAGATGGAAGGAAGGTATGTCCAACTGTACATTTATTCATAAAATTCTAGTACAAATTACAGAGGAATGACATAAACTAGTGTCATAAGAATGCATGCTCCAAATGCTAATTTCATGGTAAATACATTTATTTACTAAAACAGATTGCTTTCAAGTGGTTCTCAGTAAAGGGGTCTCCAATTTGGACAATTCCTATTTATTAGAAAGCTCCTTCGACAATATGCTTATCACAAAATATCCCAATCAGTCGCAATCTGGAGGCGAAACCTGACAGTAACTGTTTAATTTTCCTGCAGCGCCAATGCCAGGATAACTAAGCTTTGTGCAGTGTCCATTCATGTCAGGTGGGTTGTCTGCGTAATGCAGGGCAAGACAGGTCTTCCAAAATGAAGAGGGCACTGTTTGTAGCCACTCTTCTTTATTATGGCCAAAAGATGAAGAACCTGAAGGGGACCTCCTTCTGTTCACTCAGAATTCTCAAACAGGGACAGAAAAATGAGTGGAATTAGCTGTGCATACATAGTCAGCTCTACAATCACTACCGCATAATGGCGTCTCTTTCTTTTCCTGACCCTTTGACTGTAATGGGCGAGAATTGGACTAAAGTAGTATATCGTGATTTTCTCTGAATGAAACTATATACAAGAATGATTGCCCATGTTTGAAGAAAGCCTTAGGTCACTACAACAGTATTTTGGCTGTCATTTTGTAACAGTATTTGTTGGCCAAAACAAAGAGTGGGTCCAAAACATGGAAAAGGTGCAAATCTTTCCATTAGGCCTCACGCACACGGCCGTTCTGTGGCCGTATTGCGGCCGACCGTGTGCACTCCGCATCACGGATGCAGACCCATTCACTTAAATGGGTCCCCAATTCCGGAGATGCGGAACAGAGTCACGGAACGGAACACCAGAAGCACTACGGAGTGCTTCTGTGGTGTTTCTTTCTGTGGTTCTGCACCGCCAAAAAAATATGACATGTCATATTTTTTCGTGGTGCAGACATACCACGGACCCGTTCAAGCTGAATGGGTCCGACCCTCTGCACGGATGTTGCCCGTGCATTGGGACCGCGATTGCGGTCCCTAATACACGGAACGGCCGCATAACGGCTGTGTGCATGAGGCCTTATACTTTTTCTTTGTGGCCTATAAACAAACTGTATTTTTGTAATTTGCTTTATTTCTTGACTTTTTTATATTAATAAACATTGTTATTTGTACATATTACTTTAAAGTGTACAGTGAGTTTTAAAAATCAATACAGGCTAAGCGCATTTTACATGTCTTTTTTTTTGTGTTGCATTTCTGCATGTTTTAGTGTTTTAGGTGTGGCCTTTGTCCATTAGACATATCTATAGGAGTAGAAAAACACCACTAAAAGGTGACAAAACGATATGGTATTTCTGACCGCCAAAAAAGCACCAAAAACCATGTGTAATGACCTGGACAGGATGCACATTCCAGGAGAGATGAGAGTGGTGGTTGTGGGTCTGAGAGGGGTCATAGTACTCACAGTTCACAGTGACAGTCCTCCCTATGGCACTCACTGGGGCTGTGCAGTAAATGGAGCACCCCTTTTTCACTTGGGGCACAACCTGGTGTTGGAACTGCTGCCTAGTGGAGTGCCCTTGATGTCAGGTGTTTGACAGGCTGCAAGACAGGAGTGCGAATGAAGTGACCAGCGAATAGTGGAGTCAATAATCAAGCCCAGTTTAGTTTAAACAAAGAAAAGTCACCTTACTGCAGATGGTGGGTAATGTAGTACAAGCACAGCTGAGCAGCAACAGGCACAGTTCTAAAGTATACTACAGTGTAATCTTCTCCCAATAGCTGTGTGTAGGCAGCAGTGAAGGTAGGAGTAGTCCCTGAGTCTCACACTAAACACCCTGCAACTTTCCAAAATGATCACAAGCATGTAAAACTCTTACAATCAGTACTTCAGTTCCCAGGCTGAGCGGTATATAAGTGTGGGAGGTGCTCTTAACAATACTCTCTTTGCATTAGTAAAGTATTTTGCCATAAACAAGAGTACTTTTACTAACAAACATGGCCTTGTGATCCTAGACAGTCTGTGGATATCTGTTTTCTTTCCCTCTGCACTAGTCTCCTGGCACAATTGCTGTTCTCTGGCAGAAATGATGTATTTTTGCTAAAGAAAACAGCTCTTTTCTGACTTTAGCTACACACAGGCTCACAAGCATCTGGCTCTCTCACAGGCAGACTGAACTGACTGATGCAATCCAGCTACACAGCTCCTCCCTCAGAGAAGGCAGGGCTAGCCTCTCTCTGCTGAGTCAGAGCATGATAAACTAAGGCATGCTACACATACACAGCTTTTGGGATCACATACAAATAAGGAGCTGATTTCAAGAGGAATCAGCCTCTGAAGTAACCTATTCCCGACCGCCGCCATAAATGTTTGGCGGAAGTTGGGTCTTTAAAGATGGCGCCCACTTATGAGTGCAGTGGGCACCATAGCTGCTGGTTGTCTGATTTTTCAAGCAGCAAACTCCTGATGCTAATGTCTGCAATCGGTTATAACGCAGATTGCAGATATTTAACCCTTCAGATTCCATGGTCAATTGTGATCACTGCATTGGAGGCAGCTTTCCCTTGGCGTGCTGCGCTCATGGGACTCAAACGGATTCATCGCACTGAGATCATGGAATCCGTTTCTTAGTAGTGATAGGCCGGCGCCTGTACGGGGTTCCAGGACTATCACAGGTAAATTACAATGTCGGCCTGCCAGTGACAGTACTGCATTGGAATATACTATTCTATACTATAATTACTGTGTGGGAAAAGCAATGATTGCACGTTTAGGTCCACTAGGAGGGCTAAAAAAAAGTTTAAAAAAAGTAAAAAGGTTTATACAAATATAAAAAATATAAAAATTCAAATCACCCCCTTTCCGCATAATAAAAATAAAAATAAATAAGCAGAAAAAAAAACATCAAAGGCATCGCTGTGTTCAAAAATATTACAGATTTCCCTGCAAACAATGAGCCTCCCAGATAGCTCCATAGACATAACTATTGTCACGAACCAGCAGGTGTGAACCCACTGTGCCACGTGTCCTACCTCCTCTAAAGGCGTTGTCTAAGTGAACCCCTCGATCTTCACAGTACCCCTGATGGTGGGGATAGACTTTCCCGAGGGGAACACCAGGTCACTACCTCTTGAGGAGGATAGGTACATGAGGCAGCTGGTCCAGGCGGATCAGGAGGTACCTCAGAAAGGTACCAGAGGTACAGGCATTTTCAGCAGACTGAGTCATTACCAGGAGCAACAGTGCAGGACCAAAGGATGAGGTAGAGGCGAAGTCTGACAGACCATAGGTATGGGCAGGCGGCACAGGTACAGGTCAGGCAATGCGGGTCGGCAACAGGAGAGTCAAGCCAAGCAGGTAGAGATCAAATGGGTAGCAGAATCCAGGAACACAAGCGGATATCAGGAACCTTTTCAGAACACAAGGACCTTGACACTGAGACATCTGGGAAGGGGGCTGAGCCACTTATATATGTGCAGGAGGGCTAGGATTGGTTGGAGAGGTCACATGATCCAAACCATAAAACACAGGAATTTATGCGCGCCAGCCCTTAAGTAAATGCTGCAGGAAACAAGCAGCGAACATGCTGTGGCAGCAGATCAGCGATGAACACGGTGCCCGGGACCGTTGAGCAGGGGAACAGCAGTGCACAGAAGCCACTGTTACAATTATAATGTAGTTTTTGAACCAAAGTCAGAGGTGGGTTAAAAGATAGTCAGTAATATAAAGGAAGGACTTAGAGCCCTTTTAGACTGTCCAATATTTGGGCATGATGAGCACTGATGGACAATAAACACATCAATCGGTGCTCGTTTGCATCGTCCTATTACAAGAACAATGCAAAGTAAATGTGGGAGTAACGATTACTACTATAGTTGTTCCCCATTTAGTTTTTTTTATTATCAGCGGCATATTCCTGATTACACAAGATGTGCTGCCTAATAATTGTGCACATTTTATCCTGATGAAAGATGCAACCCATAAACATTTGCCAATTTACTGGCTGATCGGCAGCATGAATATATGGGTCAATTATTGGGAGCAAGGATTTCTGTGACTGCTTCTTCCCAATAATTGGCCTGAAAATCTTTCAGACTAATAGGGCCCTTATACTTCTCCTTCCTGTTTCATCCACTTCTGGCTTTGACTCAAAAAAACTACCATAAAAAGCTGAGTTTGACTTCACACGATTTCTTTTGGTGGCATAATTTAATGCATATTCTGGGTAAATAGTCACTAGGCAGTCATGCGGAAACCGTCTCCCATTGTCTCCAATGGGAGGCCCGGTGTTTGTGGCCATGACACGTCCTTCCTTGGCACAGTTGCAGCAAAAAAATGCTGGCACCTGAACAGCTGTGTGGCCCTCCGTTGAAGACAATGGGAGGCAGTTTCCACTCCAAATTCTGCCACCAAAAGATAGCCCCTTAGTGTGGTTGTACATATGCTGTTTGTGTGACAGTATTTGACCAATTCAGAAGAGAGGTTTCAGCCTCCCCTATAGGGTACGGCCTCAAGTTTTGAATGAATTCCCAAGGTCTGCATCTTTGTCTAAGGGTCCATTCACACGTCCGTTGTTTCTTTCCTGATCTGTTCCGTTTTTTGCGGAACAGATCTGGACCAGTTCTGTACCCATTCATTTTTAATGGGTCCTGACAGCTCAATGTCTGATTTTTTTTCAGGACCCATTGAAAATGAATGGGTACAGAACTGGTCCAGATCTGTTCCTCAAAAAACGGAACAGATCAGGAAAGAAACAACAGACATGTGAATGGACCCTTACAGTACAATAATTCATCTGACTGTATCCCCCAGTTACACAGAACAATGATTATTTCCCTGTGTAAACAGACCTGTAGGTATTAAATACTGCATAGCTGACTGAAGCCTTTAGAAAGTCTACATTTCATCTGATTAGTAGACAAGGCCTGAAAACACTACTGGAATAATTATATTGGGCTGTCAGAAAATGACTGGTTATATGAATGTTTATTGTATGTCTGTATCTGGGAACAAATGGAAGAATGCTGATTTTCCTATTATTTTCGGATATTAGAACAACAGTAAGGAGTCATGCCTTGTCATTTCTGTCACTCAGTTGTCACAGAAACGCCAGTATGAATACATAAAATAGTCGTGGCTCATGTTGTGTTCATTCATCAGTGGTAGCAATGTTTGAGTATAAGGCCCCTTTCACACAGGCGAGAATTCCGCACGGGTGCAATGCGTGAGGTGAACGCATTGCACCTGCACTGAAACCGGACCTATTCACTTCAATGGGCTGTTCAGATGAGCGGTAATTTTCACACATCGCTTGTGCGTTGCATCTATATTCTGCGTTTTTCACGCAACGCAGGCCCCTTAGAAATGAATGGGGATGCGTGAAAAATCGCATAGCATTCGCAAGCAAGTGCGGATGCAATGCGATTTTCACGCATGGTTGCTAGGAGATGATGTTAGTAAATTGATAAAAGTCAATTCACTGTATTATTTCCCCTTATAACATGGTTATAAAGGAAAATAATAACATTCTTAATACAGAATGCATAGTACAATGTGGCTTGAGGGGTTAAAAAAATAAAAAAAATTAACTCACCTCATCCTCTTGTTCGCGCAGCCGGCATTGTCTTCTTTCTTAATCTTTCAGGACCTGCCAAAGGACCTTTGATGATGTAAGGATCTTCTATCTTCATTCAGCAGGACCTGCGCTGACGTCACTGAGCGCGATTACGTAATCAAAGGTCCTTTTGCAGGTCCTGCAAGAAGAAGAAAGAAGATGATAACAGCTGCGCGAAAAAAACTGAACATCGGAACGGAATCGCAGTCAAAACTGACTGCAATTGCGTGCCTACTCGTGCGGTTTTCCCGCAATGCACACGTGACGCATACAGAGCAAATCCGGAACGCCCGTGTGAAAGAAGCCTAAGGGGGGGTTCCCATCCTTTGAATATATACAAAAAATGTATACGTTAAACAGATGCCTCAGACTAATGCCATACAGTGGCATCAGTTCATCATAGAGTTCCATTGTATAAAAATAAAATAAAGTATACTTTTTTTTACCATTGAAAAGAAAGGAATACGTTTTTTTACCGGACTGTGCAGGATATAAGACCGTTGTATTCTGCGTTTTTGTATCTTTTTTTTTATAACGTATATGTCAAAAGGAGGCATAAAACTCCACCCTCATACCTGTCCCATCTGGTGCAGTAAGTCACAGGTACGCTTAGGATACAGATACACATAGTGGGCCCTGTCTGCCCTGATTAGCATTAAATTGCTCCACAGTTTTTGGCCACATCATGGTTGGAGATCAGCCACACCTTAGCTGCTAGGTGTCTGTACCCTTAGTGGCAAATTTGTAATTCTTTAATTTATTTAAAAAAATGATTAAAGACAGTACAATACACACAGTCTCAGGCTAACTGTATAATAGAGAAATAAGAACCAAACATATCGTGAGATCCATTAGAGGTAGAAGGAATATAATACATAGTGATATCTCATGTTTCATTTTACAGAAGTAGGGGGATATTATATCTCCTTATGGAGAGTGCCTCTTAGCACGAGTCTTTCTCTGAGGAGTCTAATAGACCAGGCAATGCTCCTCTCTGGAATTCCTCCAATGCCACCAGATATAAGGTAGCTATCCTATAAGTCAATGTTCAACATTTTAAACAGTCCTTGAGATATGACTTGGATAATAAGCCAGCACCTCATCTGCAGACAGCTGTTTCGGGGTGATTGCCTCTCATCAGTGCAGAGCAGAGAGGGTTGGCTTAACTGGGTGAGAGGCCTTGGTCAGGATTCGGGGATCTCTATATCTCTTTTTGGAGAGTGCTTAGTCAGAGCATAAACCATTCAGGAGCATATCAGTTTCAGATATGTAATTATTATAGATGAGAGAATTTATTAAAATAACTTTGTCACGAAACGCATTTTACTGTAAGTAGTGGGTGCCCCCGTCATTGTACCCCTCAGATGCCGCGTTCATACATGATCGCAGCATCTGAGTGTAAAATTAACAATAAAAAAATAATTAAGTCAAACTTACTGCCTCCATATGCTCGCGACGTGCTGGCCACTGACATCTTGCTTGAAGATCTCAGCCGAAATCCTGTGCGGCGCGGGATTACATCATCACGCCGGCTGGCGTGATGACGTAATCTCGCGCCGCACGGGATTTTTGACGAGATCTTCAAGCAAGATGGAGGCTGGTGGCCCGTCGTGAGGAAATTGAGGAGGTAAGGTTGAATTTTTTTGTTTTTTATACTATTTAGGGTTAAATCGATTCGCTGACACGAAGCAGAAGGAAATTCGGCTTCTAGGCGAATCCAATTGACCCTCAAATTCGGATCGAATTCCACGTCGTGGGATTCGATTCGCTCATCTGTAGTAATTATGTACACCCACAGATCACAGAATCATATATATGATGAGGAAGGATCCAGTAGATCACTAAAGGGCTCTGCCAATCCTTTATAGTACAACCCCACAGTGACCTGCATGTGGCTAACCAATGCCCACCTGTAGCAACTATTGGCCACATGATTTTGCAGTAAAAGTATGCGCCCATTGGCTGTAATAGGTGGGCATGGCTTGGCCCCTTGTGGCCAATTGCATCGTATGATCATACCCTTAGCATGCCCAGTTCAGTTATAGGATTTTTATTTTTTTTGCGGACCGTATACATTTCAATGGGTCCCCAAAAATAAGGGAAGGTACTCTGTGTGCATTTTGTTTCCGTATATCCGTTCCGCAAAAAAGTAAAACATGTCCTATTGCCCGCATGACAGACAAGGATAGGACTGTTCTATTAGGGGCCAGCTGTTCCGCAAAATACGGAATGCACGCGGATGTCACTCATATTTTTTGCAGACTGCAAAATACACACGGTTGTGTGCATGAGGCCTTACTTTAATTTCTGCGGCTGAACAACTTCTTGTAATAAATACTATGCTGAAAGTATTTCTTTGTCATTCTCTCTTTCCGTTTCAGTATGTACAATATGCATTAAAGGGGTTGCCTGAGTTAAATGAAAACTTGGGCAGCTCCTGTATATGTGCTAAAATAACAAAAGAAGGGATACTTACTGCTGTTTGCTTTCCTGGGTGCAGTTGTGGCATTTTGTACACATAGGTCACTGCTGCAGCCAGGAAGATGACGCCAGCAGCAGGGAGGTCTGGACCAAAGCGTTGGAAGCGACAGGAGAGAAAACGGATAAGTATTGCCTGTTCTGTTATTTTAACACGTGCAGGGGCTGCCCAAGTTTTTATTCAACTTAGACAACCCCTTTAGAGTGTTTGAGTTAATCCACTATTTCTCTTCTTGTTGGTATAGTTAAGCAAACCAGTTTAGCAATATTATCCTTATTGCAATACAAAAACCACGGTAGGGAACATTTACCAACCCCTTTGCACTAGAAAACAATGTCAAATAGATGGAAAATTTGGTGCATGCTACACTTGAGAAAAATGCTGTGACTTTTTTATTTATTTTTTTGTTTACCACTTTTCTAAAGATTGATAAAGGTCACTAAAATAACCACAATTTATTTACAATAAAACTTTAAAAGCCACATAAAACATAAACAACATGGGCGAAACACATCATACTTTGGCCATATCTACTTCTGTTTGATATGTTTTATGTGGTTTTTTAAAGTTTTAATGTAAATAAATTGTGGTAATTCCAACAAAGAGAGAAAAACATGAATCACACATCCACATGCTATGCGTGGGTATATCATTGCCTCACAATTCACATCGCTTCTCAGCAAAATTTATATTACACAGTCCTATAAGAAACAACATTGACTTGGTGAGTGGGCTTATGCATTTTGATTAGTGATGAGCAAAGTTTAGAAAAATTCGATTAGTTAGGAATTACTTCATTGCAAATCGCTTTTCATTGTATGAAGTGGACGCAATAACGGGAAATGGCGATCGTGACGTTCCCCGTCATTTAACCCCTCAGATGCCATGTTCAGCTGTGATCGTGGCCTCTGAGACTCACATTCAGGTGCTCAGGGGGTTAATCCGGGGTTTAAAAAAAAATTATACTCACCTCATCCACTTGATCGCGGAGTGGCCATCCGCTCCCATCTTGATTGTAGAAAACCTGCCAAAGGACCTGCAGTGAGCGTGATGACATCACCGCAGGATCACGCTGGCCACAGTGATGCCATCACTGATGATGTCACAGTGTGTAGCCAGTGTGATGAGGTGGTGATGTCTTCACGTTCGCCGCAGGTCCTTTGGCGGGTTTTCTTCAATCATGACGGAGCGGACGGCCTCTCTGCGATTAAGTGGATGAGGTGAGTATAATTTTTTTTTTTCATCCACGAAGCGTGGGGAAATTTGGCTTTGTGGCAAATCAAATTCCTCTTCGTATGCTCAACACTAATTTTGATCAAAAAGTATACAAATGCCTCATGTACAGTATCTTTTGGTGCACAGACCTGCACAGATGTCCCACAAATATTAAGAGGAGTGCACCTCTTGATTATTGTGGCATGTTTGGCGCCAACAGGGGATAGATTTAGACCATATTGTTACATTTCGGTCTTAACAAATGCCTCTGGTTTATTAATTGAGGTGGATAATTTTTGGGACCTCTGTCCCAATAGTTAAAGGGGTTGTCCCATGAAAAGTATTATTATACAATAAATAGAGCAGCATTTCAAATGCAGTATTACTACAACATATATGCAAAAAATGTATTACCGTATTTTTCGCCCTATAAGACGCACTGGCCCATAAGACGCACGTAGGTTTTAGAGGAGAACAAAAAGAAAAAATATTTTCCATTACACCTCAGGTCAGGCCAGCAATCAGACCCCCAATGTCAATCAGACCTCAGATCAGACCCACAATGCCTCAGATCAACCCCCAACCTTTAGCCATCTATCAGCCCCCATATGTCAGCCATCAGCCCCATATGTCAGCCAGCAGCCCCCATATGTCAGCCAGCAGCCCCCATATGTCAGCCAGCAGCCCCCATATGTCAGCCAGCAGCCCCCATATGTCAGCCAGCAGACCCTATATGTCAGTCAGCACCCCCCATATGTCAGCCATCAGCCCCATATATTCAGCCATTAGCCCCATATATTCAGCCATCAGCCCCTATATGTCAGCCATCAGCCCCCATTTGTTAGCCAGCAGCCCCTATATGTCAGCCATCAGCCCCATATATCAACCTCCATATGTCAGCCATCATAGTGCAAATGAAATTAAAAAAAAATCACTTACCTCTCCTGGTCCTGGATGCCACCGCTCCTCACCAGATTAACTTTGGTGGTCTGATTGCTGGCCTGACATACGATGTAATGGAAAAAAAAAAAAATTTTTTTTGTTCTCCTCTAAAACCTAGGTGCGTCTTATGAGCCAGTGCGTCTTATAGGGCGAAAAATACGGTAAATGCATCACTTTCGGGTTTGCTCCCATTTTGCATGAGCTAAACTCAGAGATCTGAAACATTTTCTACATACATAAAGGACCCATTACTCTCAAATATTGTTCACAAATCTGTCTAAATCTGTGTTAGTGAGCACTTCTCCTTTGCCGAGGTAATCCATCCCACTTCACAGGTGTGGCATATCAAGGTGCTGATTAGACAGCATGAATACACAGGTGTGCCTTAGACTGCCCACAATAAAAGACCACTCTGAAATGTGCACAGTTTTGCCTTTTGCCCCTGTGAGGTGGGATGGATTATCTCGGCAAAGGAGAAGTGCTCACTAACACAGATTTAGACAGATTTGCGAACAATATTTGAGAGTAATGGGTCTTTTATGTATGTGGAAAATGTTTCAGATCTTTGAGTTCAGCTCATGCAAAATGGGAGCAAAACCAAAAAAGTGTTGCGTTTATTTTTGTTCAGTGTATATAGAGCTATATCTCTCTAGACAGTGGAGAAGGAAATTAGTGGAGAAGCATTCTGGAGCCTTGCAGTGCTGGGGTCCTAGATGTGAATCTGACAAAGGATAACATGTGCATGGAGTCTGTATGTTGTCCCTGGGTACACTGGTTTCCTTCCACACTCCAAATACACCCTTATTGGCCTTGTTCTTATGACATTTTGGACATGCTGTTAGTTCAAAGCCAGCAAATTCATTATGCTAAACTGTGTTTCTCTCCATGATTTAGGAGTGTTCATCTAATTCTGGTACAACCTTTGTAAATTGGCAGCCTCACGCTATAAATGTGTGGTCCTGATGTATTCCCAATGGCTACTTCCTCACCCACAGATATATCTGAGAGACCTATCTAACCCCTGCTTCATTTTGAACTTATTAAGTAGAATGCTTGGTGCTTCATTTGCAACATTAACCAAGTCTGTCATAAACACAATGGCAGAAATTCACCATAGACTTGCATTTTCCCCTGTGCTGCCAGGAGGATGAACCAAATTTATCACAAGATGCAGGCTTGATCTTAAATTAGGCGCATCCTCCAGCAGTCCGGTGGATTGTAGATTTCAGTCTTATTTTACTCAGAAAACTGACACCACCGCTTTCCCACCCTCACCGATCTTCTCAGCAGAAGTCTGCTCAGTGAAAGCTGGAGTCTTCCCTTTCTATTTTGCTTAGACAGCAATGGCACTTGAACTATAGTCCATCCATGCTAAGAAGCAAGCTGTGTACTTTGATTAGTTTTAGCATTACCATTCTTTTTGGCTGCAGTTTTCTTGAGTGTGCATCGCATGTTCTTCAGAATGATTCTTGACATCCTCCACTAACCTCTGTCATTGACAAGCTGTCCCCTCTGGCCTTTCACTGGATGTTTTTTGTCGATCACACCATCCTTGGTACACTCTGTTGAATGAGAAAACTTCACAAGGTTGTCAGTGTTTGAGATACTGGCCTCAAGCTAGTCTTGCACCGAGGAGCATGCCTCTTTTGAAGTTGCTGAGATTGCGTGATTTCCCCAGTGAAATGTGGGTTCACACTGAATCTGACAGCGATATTTGTCCAGCCTCCTGTGAACATATTTGCCGTGCTGCGGCGGCTGGATCTACACCACTCCCCATTATAGTGAAAGGCGGCGGGCGGACTTCCAGCAGCACACGGGTGTACACTGTAGTACGGATCCGTCAGGCTGTTCCCCTGCAGAACAGCCTGCCGGAATGAGTAAATGCCAGTGTGAAACTGGCCTTAGGCTTTGCTCACATTTGAGCTAGTGACTTTTGCCATTCTGCTCTGTCACAGAAGCACAACAACGAAAATCACGACAATGCCGGATCTGGCACATCACGGATGACAACATCTGACTATGATGAGATCTGATGGGTTTCCTTCATGGAGCCTGGCAGACTGCAAAATTGTGTCCAGCATTTAAGACCTGACATGCGACTGAGGCCCCCAACACAGATGTGATCAAAACCTTATGTATTCTGTAGCATCAGATTATGAGGTTCTGCAGCAGCTGATGTGTGTATTATGAGGTTCTACAGTAGCACAAGTGTGTATTATGAGGTCCTGCAGCTGATGAGGTGTGTATTATGAGGTTCAACAGAAGCTGAGGGGTGTATTATGAGGTTATGCAGCAGCAGAGGTTTATTATGAGGTTCTGAATCCGCTGAGGTGTGTATTATGAGGTTCTGCAGCAGCAAATGTGTGTATTATGATGTTATGCAGAAGCTGAGGGGTGTAATATGAGGTTCTGCAGCAGCAGAAGTATGTATTATGATGTTCTTCAGAAGCTGAGTTGTGTACTATCGTGTTCTGCAGCAGCTGAGGTGTGTATTAGGAGATTCTGCAGCAGCTGAGCTTTGTATTATGAGGCTCTGCAGCAGCTGAGGTGTGTATCATGAGGTTCTGCAGCAGCTGAGGTGTGTATCATGAGGTTCTGCAGCAGCTGAGGTGTGTATCATGAGGTTCTGTAACAGCAGATTTTGCCTTAATGCTTATTCTGTAACAGGCCCCTAAGGTACTATGAGGGTCATATACGATCCAGAAATACGCCTATGTTAGGTGTATTGCAGGCGCAGATTGTGGCGCAAAGGTTATCTGCGCCACATTCTGAGACTTTCCCCCGCTCATGCAGGTCTAAAAAAGTGGGCGTGGCGTGGGCGGTGAAGGGGACATCCAATTCATCATTTTCTGCTGCTGTTTTAGGCATAGAAATGGTCTAAATGTAAGTCAGAAAGGAAGCTGTCTTACATTTAGACTTTCGCAGGATAAGCCAAAGTTATGTAGAGGCCAGCGCCTCTTCATATCTTCGGCGGATCCACCACCAGCTATAGGGGTTATTAAGACCAGCATCCTATATGTCATGCCGCTCCTATATGTCATTTATAATATAAAGGCCCAGATGCTACGCCATTGGCCAGAGACTTTGCAGTCTTTTGGAGAACTTTTCATGGAGGAGGTCTGGGTCTAATGGAGAAGGAAAAAAGGTGAATGACTCCAGTAGAGAAACACCAGCTGTGAGTAACTGAACTATATCCTTTCATATTCTGTGTGTGCCTCTAGTATTCTATGTCTGCACCTTGTAAAATGTTTTAAAATTTATTTTATTAGCAAGTAAGGTAGTTTTTAATTGGTTCTACAAAGGGGGTACCATTTGCCAAATCTGCCTAGGGCACCATGCTACCTTGTCCAGGCTCTGTTCGTCTGTCAGCATGCGTCGCTGTGTGACCTGACTGACTGGTCCAGACCTGACCTGAGTCAGCATTGTCACCTGCCCAGACTCCAGTCGAGTGCTGTGAAGATCTGCCCCAGGGCCTGACTGTGCGCTGTCACAGTGACAGCCGGCAAGAGCAACACACACAGTAAGGCCGAATGCACACAACCGTGGAACACGGACGTGAGCGAACCGTGGTATCCTGGCCTGGCATCCTGCTGAGAGCAGGAGCGCACGGCGTCATTGGTTGCTATGACGCTGTGCGCTTCCTGCTGCCACCCCAGGACAGTAATACACTGGTATAGATAATACCAGTGCATTACTGTACTGCGGCGGCAGCAGGAGGCGCACGACGTCATAGCAACCAATGACGCCGTGCGCTCCTGCTGTCAGCAGGATGCCAGGCCAGGATACCACGGTTCGCTCACGTCCGTGTTCCACGGTTGTGTGCATTCGGCCTAAGTCAGCACTGGACGGGAAAGGGTGAAATAGCAGCAGGCAGCAGTTTATGGGTGGGGAATGACACATTATATTATAAGCAGCATGACGAGGGTATTGGTTATCCACGTTCGCCTCAACTCTTACTTTCATACCCCCTTACTCACCTCTAACCACCATTACACATTTCCCCCCCCAGAGCCCCCCTTTTCCAATAAAACTCGGACCACCAATTGGAAATGTAATGGCCACAGCAGCCTTTTATTAAATAACATTTACAACCATAACATAACATAATACAGTATAACCGAAATGGGAGGAGGTCCTTGAAGCCCCAAAACATCGAGCTGTCAAATCAGGGTGAGCCATTCTTGCCTCCAGCCGTACCGCCCAGCTCAAAGGCACCATCGAATGACCCCCCCTCGATTCACCACAACCGCTCGGTCCACCTGGGAGTCCAGCCCCCACCGTGGGGCCCCCCCAATTGTCCTCAGATTCCACCGTGCCCAACTCCAAGGACCCCCCCCCCACCGCCACAAGCCACCGTGACAAAACCTACTCCCCTCCATAAACTCCAGCACCCCTACCCCAATCCCCCTGAGTCCCAAAAACCACGCCCAACAGAACAAAAAAGGGGAGGGTGGGTGGGAGCTTCTCTCTCTACCTAAAATGGCCTCCGGCCTTCCTCTTCCCGGCCTATTTAACCCCTTAACTGCACCCCCTCCTCCCCCCAACCTATCCTAGCCTATTCTCCCTGCCAAAGCCCCCTCCCTCTCCTCTAGCCCGACCACTCCCCCCCCCAGCTCACTAAACCAAACCCCCCGTCATGGGGGCCTCCCCTAAAGGGGGCTCCGCCCCCCCTCAGTCCGGCCACTGCTTGACGAGGGTATTGGTTATCCACGTTCGCCTCAACTCTTACTTTCATACCCCCTTACTCACCTCTAACCACCATTACACATTCCCCCCCCCCAGAGCCCCCCTTTTCCAATAAAACTCGGACCACCAATTGGAAATGTAATGGCCACAGCAGCCTTTTATTAAATAACATTTACAACCATAACATAACATAATACAGTATAACCGAAATGGGAGGAGGTCCTTGAAGCCCCAAAACATCGAGCTGTCAAATCAGGGTGAGCCATTCTTGCCTCCAGCCGTACCGCCCAGCTCAAAGGCACCATCGAATGACCCCCCCTCGATTCACCACAACCGCTCGGTCCACCTGGGAGTCCAGCCCCCACCGTGGGGCCCCCCCAATTGTCCTCAGATTCCACCGTGCCCAACTCCAAGGACCCCCCCCCCCACCGCCACCAACGACCGGACTTGACCACCTCAACTCCGGGCGTTCCGCCACAACCTCAGGGCCACCTCAATGCCCTCCTGCAACGCCAAACTCCACATATCCAATCCCACTGCATTCAAATGCACTCCGTCCGATCTCCAAAAAGCCCCCGTTCCCGCCTCCAAATCCCTATGTCGGACCACCACCGCCCCGTTCCTAGCCATAAAACGCCCCACCGCCCAGTTCACCTTTATCCTCGCCCTATTTACTGCATCCAGAGACCTAGCCTCCCTCCACACCTGCCGCGGGACAATATCCGACCATACGGTCACCATATCCGGAAATAACGACCACAACCTCAAGAAATCCCACTTGATCTCCTTAATCAACTCCCGGATAGGCTTCGCCGCCAAATCATTGCCCCCTGCATGTACCACCAACACCTCCGGCGCCCTATCCATCCTCACAAACCTATGAATCTCTGGCAGCACCCCTTTCCACACCATACCCCGCCTCCCAATCCACCTTACCACCGCAGACTCCCTGTCAAATCCCAGCTGCTGACCGTCCGGCCGAACCGCTGCCCGGACGGCCCCCCAGAAGACATAGGAATGCCCCACAATCCACACCATAGCGGGCGTCGCACCTGAAACGAGAGAACAAAAAGAACAATACCGCCGCATTGCACGAACACCATAAACCCAACAACAACCAACCCCCCCACATTACAACCGATCCAAACGCACATAAGATTTAAACCTTGCCGACTCCCAACGGCCAATTCTTTTAATCACATCATCACCCACACCCCATCTAGCCGCTTCCATCGCCGCCCCGATTCGAAAAGAATGGCTAGAATACCCCGCCGTATCCACCCCCACCCGGCTCAAACACCTCGAAAAAATAGCAGAAAACTGAAAGCGAGACAAAAAGGTCCCATCCCTATGAACCAACAACGGGGACCCGTCTCCCCCCTCCAACCCATAATCTTGCAAACACTGAACCGGGCACATGTCGCAATCCTCCACCCGGAAAAGCACCACCTTCTTCCCTTTTCCCAACGTATCCGTCTTTGACCGCCGAATAATAAACTCCACCCTATTGTCAAACAGTTCAACATCCCTCCTCAATAGTCCACCAACCCGACTCACCGACGGGCAAACCAACTCCCCCACCCGCATAGCCCCAAAAAAGGCCAGCGAGAAAGCCAATCGGAACAACCTCGCTTCCCCCTCGGACCGACAAACCGTCCGCAACTGTCCCCCCAACTTAAGCAACAACCCAAACGAAACTGGCCTCCTCCCGTCCACCCCAGCACCCATCCTCCTCCAACCCTTTAACGCCTGCACCACCAAAAAAGACTTCGTCACATCCACCATCCGCCGGGCCTTAAAACCAAAAGCCAACCCGGCCATGTAACTGTTTATCTTGCTAACCGACCAACCCTGCTCCCTACCATGACCCAAAAACATTAACAAAACCAACTCCGGCTCCTCCATCCCTCCCCCCAACGCGGCACACCAGTCCTCCCACACCCTCCAAGCACGCACATACGCATCCCACGTACCCGGAGCCAATGACGCCCGAATAAGCTCCCTCAACGCTCCTCCAGCAGCTCCCACAGGCAACCCGGACACTCCAATCCAATCGCCTCCGCCTCCGGGCCAGCTGCCGAAAACGAGTCCACTGCGAACGAGAAAGGGCGTCAGCAATACAATTGTCAACCCCCGGCACATGCACCGCCACAACCCAAGCATTCAGCGACAAGCACTCTAACACCAAGCGCTGCAGCAGCCGCACCACCAGCGGCGACGATGCCGACAATCCATTTATCGCTTGAACCACCCCCAAATTGTCGCAGTGAAAACGAACCTTCTTATCCCGGAACCGCGCTCCCCACAACACCACCGCCAGCACAATAGGAAACAACTCCAACAAAGCCAGATTCCTCACCCAACCTCGTTCCACCCAAACAGCCGGCCACACTCCAGCACACCATTGGCCCCCACAAAAAGCCCCAAAACCTGCACCCCCCGCCGCATCCGTGAATAACTCAAAATCAAACGCCTCTACCATGTCCCCCATGAACAGCGAGCGACCGTTGTACTGGTCCAGAAAAGAACTCCAAACCCGTAAGTCCGCCCGCAGCTCCCTACCCAACCGAACGTAATGATGCGGGGCCACAACTCCCCCAGTTGCCTGTGCCAGGCGCCTACAAAACACTCGCCCCATGGGCATAATCCGGCAAGCGAAATTAAGTTTCCCCAATAGCGACTGAAGCTCCCGCAACTGCAACTTCTTAACCCGCAGCGCCCTAGCCACCAAACCCTTCAGATCCTCCAGCTTATCGCCCGGCAACCGACATTCCATCCTCACCGAGTCAATCACTATGCCAAGGAAACTCAATTCCGACAACGGTCCCACCGTCTTACCCTCCGCCAGCGGGACCCCAAACTTCTCAAAAACCGAAGTCAACGTCGCCAACAATAACGCGCAAACCGGCGACCCCGGGGGGCCAATACACAAAAAATCATCCAGGTAATGAATCAGCGATTCACAACCCGACGAGTCCACCACCGCCCACTCCAAAAACGAGCTGAAAGTCTCAAAGTACGCGCACGACAATGAACACCCCATGGGCAAACACCGATCCACAAAGAACCCCCCATCCCAAAAACAACCCAACAAATGCTGACAATCCGGATGAACCGGCAACAACCGAAACGCCGCCTCAATGTCCGTCTTAGCCATCAACGATCCCGCCCCAAAACGCCTCACCCAACCGATCGCCGCGTCAAACGACGTATAAACTACAGAACAAACCGCCGGGTCAATACCATCATTGACCGAGGAGCCCCTCGGGAACGACAGGTGATGAATCAAGCGAAACTTATTCGCCTCCTTCTTAGGTACAACCCCCAGCGGTGACACCCGCAAATTGTAAACCGGTGGCTCCGGAAACGGACCCGACATCCGCCCCAGCATCACCTCCTTCCCCAACTTCTCCCCCACCACCTCTGGATGCTCCCTAGCAGACCGCAAATTCTTCTTGAGCAACACCGCCTCACCCGGAACAAACGGAATCCGAAAACCTTCCGCAAAACCCAAAACCAACAAACCCGCCGCCTCCCTATTGGGATACCTATCTAAGTACGGCTGCATCCTTTCCAGCCGCACCGGCGTCACCCCCTTTTCCAAAACCATCCCCCCCTCTCTGCTTGCCCCCCCTTAAAACACCGCGCTGCCCCGTGACTCCCTCCACAGCCCGAGCATTCGTGCTTAAATTTACATTTAGGCCCGAACCTACAGGTGCCGTCATTGAAGGCAAAACACAGTCCCCTCGCGGAGGCAACCGTTGTATTGCTTGACCCCCGCCTACTACTGTCCCCCCGAAAGGGCTGCCCCGTCCGCACCGGGGCCGTAACCTTCAGCCACAACGCAATGTCCTTATGGTCCCACCGCATCTCAGGGCGAACCGCCTTCCTCTGTCGGAACTGTTCGTCATACCGCAACCACGCCACTCCCCCATACACCCTATACGCCTCCCCGATTGCGTCCAAATAACAAAACAGCCCCGAACAAGCCTCCGGAGTCCTCTCCCCAATCACACTCGCCAATATCGCGAACGCCTGCAACCAATTAGCAAACGTCCTCGGTATTAACCGATACCGCCGCTTCTCCTCCTCCTCCCGCTTACCATCCTCCCGCCGCACCCTATCCAGATTGAAGCGAGGAAAATATTTCAACATATTCCCCCTTCCAAATCCTCTCCCTCACCTCCGACTTCAAATGCGCCCCCAACGGCCCCTCAAAGCAAACGTAAACCTCCCCCTTTGCTTTATCATCGACCCGCACGGCATCCTCTTCCCCATCCGTTCCCGCCTGCGTCTGCACCGACACCCCCGCAGCCGGCAACCCCCGCTGCGGCTCCCCCGACGAGCCCGCCCCCGCCGCCCCCCCTTGCACGCCCCAGGCCTGCAACGGTGTCCCCCCACTCAACCCCCAACTAGCCACCAACCCCGCCAGACCCCCCAACAATTGCCCCAAGCCCTTACTCAATTCCAACTGAGAAACACCCGCCACCCCAGCCCCCACACCCTGCACAACCTGCGCAAGTGGACCCCATGCAATCTCACCTGGCTGCCTGGGCGCTGTGTCCCCATCAGCCGCCGGTCCTGATTCCTGAAGATTCCTCCTCTGCGTCACGCCGTCGCCGTCACTCTGTCCCCTGGACCCGCCGGGACCAGGGACGTCCTCACCCGGATAATCCACGCCGCTGGCATCTTCATCCTCACCCTGCCTCCTGGCAGGGCAGGAACGCGCGCTGCAACAGGGTCCCTCCACGGTCCGGACCTCCGCACTTCTCCTGGGCTCTGTCGGCTCCTGTCCCCTGGCTCCAAGCACCAGGGACGCCGGGGTTAACGATGGCACCAGAGCTGCTCCTGGGGGCGGAGCCTCCCGCCCTGTCTGCCGCCTGAGGCCTGCTGCCGCCACCGGATCCACACGCAGCCGCCCCGCGCTGATTGCCTGCTCTCCCACGCCGAGGGGCCGCCCCCGTGCCAAGGGTTACAGGGGCGCCCGCAGTGCCTGGTCCCGATCCCACGCCGTCGCCGCTTGCAGGAGAGGACGGCCGGGCCCGGCCGCCCACAAGGCTCCGCCTACAATGAGGATTCCTCCCACGCCGGGGCCTAGTAGAAGCTGGCGTCGGCGGCACCCGGCGTGGAGGGTCCCGAGAGGGGCTCCTGATACGGCGCTGAGCCCTAGGGGGGGAAGTGGAAGGCGAAAAGCGCGCCGGCGGCCTGGCCCGCCGCGGCCGTGATACCGGCGAGTGAGGCAAGACAGGCACCTCACTCGGCCCCCCCAGCAGCAGCTGGATCTGCTCCTGCACCCACGCTGGGCCTCTCACCTCCGCCGCTGCCCGCAACTCGCCGATCATGGCCTCCAGACGCTCCATCTCTCAGGTGACCAGCTTCTCTCTCTACCTAAAATGGCCCCCGGCCTTCCTCTTCCCTGCCTATTTAACCCCTTAACTCCACCCCCTCCTCCCCCCAACCTATCCTAGCCTATTCTCCCTGCCAAAGCCCCCTCCCTCTCCTCTAGCCCGACCACTCCCCCCCCCCAGCTCACTAAACCAAACCCCCCGTCATGGGGGCCTCCCCTAAAGGGGGCTCCGCCCCCCCTCAGTCCGGCCACTGCTTTAGGGGGGCACAGTCCATGGGAGAATAATGGCACACTATATAAAAGGCAGCAGCAGTGGGCACAGTTCATCGGTTAATGCTAGGTGCTCACTTGCGATCAGATTTCAGTATTCTGTTTCAGCATAGGAGCAGGATACCGGAATCGCCGGATCCTGCATGTGCTGAACATTGTCAGCACTCTCCAGATCCCGTTTACAATAATGGGGTCCGTCGGGATCCAGTGTGAGTACAGGCATTTTGCCTGATAAAATACTACTGCAAGCAGCGTTCTTTTGCCCTTTATGTTTGATGAATTTGCGATGGAGGCTCCTGCCGAAACGTCTGCAGCAGATGTGCACATAGCTATGGTGCTATGGGTGGCAAGCGTGGCAAGACAGCACTGTGTTATCTGTGATGTTACATAGGACTGCAAGTGACATCAACTACATTATCTGTACGCAGAGTTATCACTGTGTTACCTGTGGTGTTACATAGGACTGCAGGTAACATCTACTACATTATCTGTACTCAGAAAGTTATCACTGTTATCTGAGGTGTTACATAGGACTGCAGGTAACATCTACTACATTATCTGTACTCAGAAAGTTATCACTGTTATCTGTGATGTTAATGGAAATGTGTCATCAGAAAATTACCTATTATTTAAATCACATTTTTATGTTTAACATATTTTGAAAGAATGTTTTATGTTTTTACAAACCGGATTCCAAAAAAGTTGGGACACTATACAAATCGTGAATAAAAACTGAATGCAATGATGTGGAGGTGCCAACTTCTAATATTTTATTCAGAATAGAACATAAATCACGGAACAAAAGTTTAAACTGAGAAAATGTACCATTTTAAGGGAAAAATATGTTGAATCAGAATTTCATGGTGTCAACAAATCCCCAAAAAGTTGGGACAAGGCCATTTTCACCACTGTGTGGCATCTCTTCTTCTTCTTACAACACTCAACAGACGTCTGGGGACCGAGGAGACCAGTTTCTCAAGTTTAGAAATAGGAATGCTCTCCCATTCTTGTCTAATACAGGCCTCTAACTGTTCAATCGTCTTGGGCCTTCTTTGTGGCACCTTCCTCTTTATGATGCGCCAAATGTTCTCTATAGGTGAAAGATCTGGACTGCAGACTGGCCATTTCAGTACCCGGATCCTTCTCCTACGCAGCCATGATGTTGTGATTGATGCAGAATGTGGTCTGGTATTATCTTGTTGAAAAATGCAGGGTCTTCCCTGAAAGAGATGACATCTGGATGGGAGCATATGTTGTTCTAGAACCTGAATATATTTTTCTGCATTGATGGTGCCTTTCCAGACATGCAAGCTGCCCATGCCACACGCACTCATGCAACCCATTCCATCAGAGACACAGGCTTCTGAACTGAGCGTTGATAACAACTTGGGTTGTGCTTGTCCTCTTTGGTCCGGATGACATGGCGTCCCAGATTTCCAAAAAGAATTTCGAATCGTGACTCGTCTGACCACAGAACAGTCTTCCATTTTGCCACACTCCATTTTAAATGATCCCTGGCCCAGTGAAAATGCCTGAGCTTGTGGATCTTGCTTAGAAATGGCTTCTTCTTTGCACTGTAGAGTTTCAGCTGGCAACAGCGGATGGCACGGTGGATTGTGTTCACTGACAATGGTTTCTGGAAGTATTCCTGAGCCCATTCTGTGATTTCCTTTACAGTAGCATTCCTGTTTGTGGTGCAGTGTCGTTTAAGGGCCCGGAGATCACAGGCATCCAGTATGGTTTTACGGCCTTGACCCTTACGCACAGAGATTGTTCCAGATTCTCTGAATCTTCTGATGATGTTATGCACAGTTGATGATGATAGATGCAAAGTCTTTGCAATTTTTCGCTGGGTAACACCTTTCTGATATTGCTCCACTATCTTTCTGTGCAACATTGTGGGAATTGGTGATCCTCTACCTATCTTGGTTTCTGAGAGACACTGCCACTCTGAGAAGCTCTTTTTATACCCAATCATGTTGCCAATTGACATAATTAGTGTTAATTGGTCTTCCGGCTCTTCGTTATGCTCAAATTTACTTTTTCCAGCCTCTTATTGCTACTTGTCCCAACTTTTTGGGGATTTGTTGACACCGTGAAGATTTGAATCAACGTATTTTTCCTTTAAAATGATACATTTACTCGGATTAAACTTTCGATCTGTCATCTACGTTCTATTACAAATAAAATATTGACATTTGCCATCTCCACATCATTGCATTCAGTTTTTATTCACAATTTGTTTAGTGTCCCAACTTTTTTGGAATCCGGTTTGTAATTTTCCATGTCAATATCTTTATTTAAACAAAAACCATAAAATCCTGCAGTTTTTGCTCTGGCTACTTCGCCTAATAGTAGGCGCAACTTCTTGATCTGTACAGAGCACTTTACTGCAGTTATCTGCTTATCTGTCATTCTAATCCTGTCTGTAATGATAACACCTGTCTGTAGACAAAATTCACGATTCACAATAGGCGATTGTCAAAGCTTTTCTATTCTTTCCTTGTACAATGACCTCTGCACAAGACACAGAGCATGTCTAGAAAACTTTCCCATAGAAGTCAACGAGGTCCCCTCCTGTCCATTGTGTCTATGGCCCATGGTGGTGTTGTGCTTCGGTGTGGGAGGGAAACACCACACCGAGCAATGGAGGGAAGAGAGGGGAACAGGAAATCAGGCCTGAGAACTAGGGAAGGAAGATGGACACCTCCTAGTCAAAACCCTAACCAAAATCCTGACTGACTACCAGTATGAACAGACCCCAAAGGTAGTTGAGTTCATACGCAGGAATATCTAGAGTCCTATCTAGCCCTATAGGACTCTGGTACTAATTGCAGGGATGAGACTACCTGTTCCTCCAAAAGGAAGGAAGAACAGGAGTCTTCTTCAGGCCTAATGCAAACAATAGGGAAACACACAGAACCCAAACAAAATACAAAAGGGAAGGGAAATACTTAACTTTAAAGGGGCTATGGAAGCACCAATAACTCAGCCGAGATCCAACCACCAATTATCCACAGGTCCAACATAAGCTATAAACCGCACAGCATAGTGGGAGAAGCAACTATAAATAAAGAAGGTTAAATGACCACATTAGCAACACCTGGAGGCAAGGGGTTTGGCCATTACCAGGAACAAAACAGACGCTTATTGACCCACAAGGAAAACCTGTCAGATCAAACCACGTGTTGCCAGTTTCACAGATCTTTTGCCACTGACTGTCGCCAGGACTTCCGTATGTCTCAGTATGTCCGTTAAAGGTGGCTGTTGTAAAGCATATTTCTAAATACTTCTAAGAACAGCTCAGGCAAGATGGTCGCCCCCCTAATCATGTTCAGGAAACAGAATAAAAAATCTGCAATTAGAAAAAAACTGATTAGAAAAAAGGAGACATGTTGCTATCTGGTTTTAACTGGCAGATAAAAATTTTGGTAACACGTTTCCTTCAAGTAGGACTGCATTTACCAGCGGTCTATAGCTGAGGACAGTGATTGGCTGCAGCAGTCACATGCTGTATCCAGGCACATCACCACTGCTAACAGTGGCAGGAGTACTGGACAGGCATCACAGAGAATGGCTTAGAAGAAACAGGCAAGTATACCATGATTTTTAACTTTATGCAATTTTAGGGGTTGTTCAAGATTTTCAGTTATATCGACAACCCCTTTTATGCATCTTTTCACATAACTCAAGTACAGACATTTGTAACTATGGAAGGACTGGATTTAAAGAGGGATAATATTAAGTGTGGAATTGTTACAACTGCAATGAAAACTAAAATGTAACTAGTCTAACAATTGCCTTCAGGGAAAAAAATGCAGATGTCAAGTAAAAGAATGAAGATAAACCATTTGGTAGGTATGCAAAGCTTGTAAAAAGAGTAAATGTTAAATGACACTTAGAGGTGAAGTGTCAATTCACATCACCCCGGTGTTTGTGCCTTTGCATTTCTTAGGGTGTGCCCACACTGCTGGCTGTGCAGCCATTGGGACGCAGCCGCCTTGCAGCCGAGTACCTGGCTGTACGAGCTTCAGTGGGACAAAATGTACTAATCAGGACTGCATGGATTTATCGGTCATTGTTAATGGCCGCACGGCAATAGCAAAAACGCCCATGGCTGCGCCATGTGGCTGTACCCTTTGTAATTCAGATTAAGGCTCTAGGTACATGGATATAATAAGTTAACATAAGGCTTTAGGATGGCATGTGGATCTTTACTGAACCATTTCTTTTTAATGTCACTGCCAGTAAATAGTCTTTATATAAGGTACTATATAAGGTCCATATTCATGCCACTGGCTACTAGGATCCAATAGGTGTTAATTACCAACTCATATAAACCCGGCCTAAACCTGTTTTATATCACCATTTATTTTTTTGATCAGAAAAATGAGGAAAAAAAAAAAAAAAAAACGGATCCTGTATTTAAAGCATCATGGAATCCATTTTACCCCATTTCCACCTGAGGTCCATTATTTTAGATGAAAAAAAAAGTCCTGCATATAGGACTTTTTTTCTGTTTAAAACAACAGAACTCAGATGGAAATGGCTAAAACGGATTCCCAATGTGTATAACTGAGCATACTGGATGCTTTAAATACAGCATCAATTTGTTCTTTAAATTTCTGTTCTTCTGACTGATCTGATGTCACGGGAAGTACGGGAAGGAAAGACAACCAAAGGGAACCACAACTAAACAGCAACAGACTAGGCCCCAAACCTAGGGAATAAAGAGGTCACCTCCTAGCAATCCCTGATACTCTCCCTAAGCTGCTAACAACATGTGTAAATCTCAGTGGTAGAAATGCACATGCGCAGGAACCTGAGACTGCTGAAACACTCCACCAAACATTCAGCTTAGGAAACAGAGAAAGAGGCAACTGAAACCAAATTGAAGGAGCTAGTGTCTTCCTGAGGCCTAATCAGGACAGGCACACCAAGAAATGGGAAAGGACTTAGCTTGAGATGCAACTGGAACAGGTGAACCACCACACAAGCAGAGCACTCCACAGAAGAACTATCAGCCGCAGGGAAACAAGTGAGAGGCGGAACATATAAAGAGCCACCTGACTAATAATAAGCAGCATCTGCGAAGGGGTGGAAATCTGTCAGCAACAATGAAAACAAGAGAGATCTGTCAGATAGACTCCTGAGTCTTCCGTCTATTTAAACTTCTAAGATCTCTCCCAGGGCCGGCGCTGACATCTAAAGAACGGAAAAATAATCAGTGATGTGAACCTGGCCTTACATGAAATGTAACCGTGTAGAGCTCACATATGTACAGTATATTGGAGTGGCTTTAGAAGAATGGATAAGAGGAGGGGGAAGCATTGTGAATATAATCACATCCATGCTTGCAGCTCTAAGAACTAAGACCGGCACTGAAGGAATATTATTGAAGAGTCATATACTACATGTAACACATTATTCTACTACATCAATCTATGCCAGCATTGTACTTGAATTGTACTAAAAGTGTACAGATACGTTGCAAGCTTCTCGGCCCCCCATGACATAAGACTATTCCATACTCATCTCATTTTTCTTGTTTCCAGTGGGTACAGATCTTGATTACCAGAGGGGACTATGAGCCTTCCCCTAGCAGAGGTCGCCGAATCAGCCATTACATTATACTTGCCTCATAAAGTTCGCTTACTTGTTTGTTTGTTGTACCTATTTAATACCATTACCTTTGGTAGATGTATTGATCTATTGATTTGTATATATCCGTTTACTATTCCATGAATCATGTATCCCTGATGACAATCATGTTTCTTCTACTGTAATCATATAATAGCACAATCATGTGACATATAATATTTCATTTTTATCTTCAATACGTGATATTTGAACCCTATTATTTATGCTACTTTGTTCTTCTTTTTTATATATCAGGCAGTGAATAAGGTCTTGAATAAGACCGAAACGTTGGCCAGTATACAACTATCAATACATTTTCGGATGGATATATATATACAAAAAATATAAGAAAATGAATAAGTTATGAATGCAGCATTCTTTTTCAAGTTCTGTGGTCTTCCTATTAATATTGGTACCACATTTACCACTGAGCACCATCCATACTAAACGAGGAGTGCCGTTCAACTCTTGTCCCTAAACTTCACCCCACCTCTGTCCCTGCCTACTTGCACGGCCCGTCCTAACCGACGGCTTACAACTTGGCTGCAGTCCCTCGCTTAGATGCGTGCAGGGGCATGAGAAGATAGAGAAGTACTGTAACAGAGTCAGGCAAGCCAAAGTCAAAGCCAGGAGGTCAAAACACAATCCGGAGTCAGAAGCCAAGAGGTAATGTGAATTCTGGGGGGTCACAAGGTCGAGGTCAAAAAGAGAGCCGCAGTCCAAAACACACAGAAAGGCACAATACAAAAATGCGGATGAGGGTAACAAGACCAATCACAGGTAACCTGTGGCCAGCAGGCTGCCTGTTTAAATGTCCCTAGGTGATGAGTCACATGACGTGGCCAGCGTCACGTAAATCATGTTAAACAATTCAATACAGCTGAGTGCCGACTCACCATAATCGGCGCTCAGCTCCCCTGCAGCTCGTTGTCTAGGGGATGGAGGATGCCGGCTGCGCTGAGGAGGCGTGTGCGCGGCCGGGTCCTCCCCGCCTCCTGGTTACTGTGGAGATGAGGACGCCGGCCGCTTACCCGCTCCACTACATGCACTGGATGCCACCCGCACTGCAAAGGGGAAGCGCGTCGTCGTCTCCCTGATACATGGTGGCAGCGTTATGGTCTGGCATTCTCTGGGTCCATTCATCTATGTGGAAGGCACTTTTAACTCATTTAGGTATGACTCCATCCTTGCAAATCACGTACACCCATACATGCTGTATATACATTGTCTTCTTTGGGGTGGATAGGATCTTCCAGCAAGACAATGCGCCATGTCACATGACTAGAAATGTCCAGCACTGGTTGGAAGAGCATGACCAAGATTTCTAAGTAACACCTTGGCCCCCTAATTTCCCAGATTTTAACCTAACTGAGCATCTGTGGGACCACCTAGATTGTCATGTTCATTCTATGGATCCTCCCCCATGCACCCCCCAGCAGCTGTGGGATGCACTGCACTTACAATGGCTCCAGATACCTGTGACAACCTACCAGGACCTTACTGAGTTACTCCCAGGCCGTCTAGCTTCTGTCCATGCTGTACACGGCAGTTATTCTGGATATTAGCTGATGGTCATAATAATGGGACTTGACTATGTATATTGGGATGCCAAAAAAAAACAAAAACTCCCAACTAAAGGTGTAGCTAGAAAGGAAGGGGGTGACCCTGGGGGTGTCAAAAAGTGGGGACAGGAAGGTCTAGGGGGGCCAGTGCTCCCCCAAATATACCCAAGAATGACACCCCTGAAGAAATAACTCGGCTAAAGCTCCCGAGCACAGATCAGATTAAAGAAGAAAATGGAGCTCAAAACGCCAAAGGTAGAAATTATTATAAATATTTATTTATATCATGGAAAAACATCAAGGTTACATATAACAAAATGCAATGAGACAGGGACAAAAAAGGAGCAGGGAAAGAAATTGCTAATAGCGCCACCCTGGATGGGGGGCTCCGGTCATAAATATAAAAAAGTATAATCAGCGGGAAGAGTACCTGATAGTACAGATGGATAATAATGGCATAATAGCACCGCAGATACACAATACATCAAATAAGAAAGGTGAGTCCAAAAAAAAGGTAAAAGAGAACAGTATGGATCAAAGTGGAAGAACCATGCATCACAAAGCAAGAGCATTCGGTTTAAGTCAATGCATAACAGTAAACTGAGAGTCCATGTGGAGCAAAAACCGGAATGTACATGCTGGGTAGAACTCACCACAGTAAAGACCAAGAGGGGACCAGCCAGGATGGCGCTACCCCAACACGCGTTTCGGCGTACCTGATAATTTCTACCTTTGGCGTTTTGAGCTCCATTTTCTTCTTTAATCTGATCTATTTCGATCCAACGCGCGTTTCGACGAAGGTACGCCGAAACGCGCGTTGGGGTAGCGCCATCCTGGCTGGTCCCCTCTTGGTCTTTACTGTGGTGAGTTCTACCCAGCATGTACATTCCGGTTTTTGCTCCACATGGACTGTCAGTTTACTGTTATGCATTGACTTAAACCGAATGCTCTTGCTTTGTGATGCATGGTTCTTCCACTTTGATCCATACTGTTCTCTTTTACCTTTTTTTTGGACTCACCTTTCTTATTTGATGTATTGTGTATCTGCGGTGCTATTATGCCATTATTATCCATCTGTACTATCAGGTACTCTTCCCGCTGATTATACTTTTTTATATTTACGACCGAAGCCCCCCATCCAGGGTGGCGCTATTAGCAATTTCTTTCCCTGCTCCTTTTTTGTCCCTGTCTCATTGCATTTTGTTATATGTAACCTTGATGTTTTTCCATGATATAAATAAATATTTATAATAATTTCTACCTTTGGCGTTTTGAGCTCCATTTTCTTCTTTAATCTGATCTAAAGGTGTAGCTAATAGGGACATATTTTTAACTATTCAGCAGCAGCATAGCAAAATACATATTTCTTTATCATTATGACTGTACCATGTACACACTTGTTCAAAAACTTTGTGCGTGATTAACTTCTTCCTACAAATAGAAAAAAAATGTAGGTCCATTTTAGCGGTACAATCTTACAAATTGGCATACAGTTACATCCAGTAGATTGCATGGGCATAGCTCAATTCTTAGTGGGTACTAGCTGTAATATACAACAATTGGGTTCGGATATAACTCTGATACTTGCCATTTTACCCCCGAGATACCATGGTCAATAGAGACAGCAGCTTCTAGGTGGTTTGACAGAGGGAGTAAGGCAAGATCTCTCTGTAACCCCCATTGGCACCCCATGGTTGCTATTGACTATTGCATTTAAGGGATTCAGTGGCTGTGTTTGTAGTTATCTCTGATCCTGGTCATTGCAGTGAGAGTCTCTAATCCTGGCCATTGCAGTGAGAGTCTCTGATCCTGGCCATTGCAGTGAGAGTCTCTGATCCTGGCCATTGCAGTGAGAGTCTCTGATCCTGGCCATTGCAGTGAGAGTCTCTGATCCTGGCCATTGCAGTGAGAGTCTCTGATCCTGGCCATTGCAGTGAGAGTCTCTGATCCTGGCCATTGCAGTGAGAGTCTCTGATCCTGGCCATTGCAGTGAGAGTCTCTGATCCTGGCCATTGCAGTGAGAGTGTCACGTACCGGCAGGACAGGTAGTGGATCCTCTGGACCAGAGAGGCGATGGCGCGGGTTGTACTAAAGGACCGGTTCTAAGCAGTTACTGGTCTTCACCAGAGCCCGCCGCAAGGCGGGATGGATTTGCTGCGGCAGTAACTACCAGGTCGTGTCCCCTAGTAACAACTCAACCTCTCTGGCAGCTGATAAGGCGTGGTACACAGGGAGAAGGCAAGAGCGTAGTCGGACGTAGCAGAGGTCAGGGCAGGCGGCAAAGGTTCTAAGGCGAGTAGACGGTAGCAACGGGTTCGGCAACAGGCAAGGCAAACAAACACTGTGGAACGCTTTCTCTGAGGCACAAGGCACAAAGATCCGGCAGGAAGCTGTGGGAGGAGAAGGTATAAATGGGCAGTGCACAGGTGCAGCCTAATTAAGTCAGCACTGCCTCTCACAAACCTTAACCCTTAATATCCCTTTTGGACCAGGCACCAATCACTGGTGCACTGGCCCTTTGAATCTAAGAGTCCCGGCGCACGCGCGCCCTAGAGAGCGAGGACGCACACACCGAGACACTGGAGTGCTGCCTGGGGGCATACGCTGTGAGCGCTCCGCGGCCAGCAGGGGACCCGGAGCGCTCAGCGTAACAGTACCCCCCCCCCCTTTGGTCTCCCTCTCTTTTTGGTACTGAAAAACTTGCGGATGAGACTGCGGTCCAGGATGTTCTCCTCCGGCTCCCATGACCTCTCCTCAGGACCGCAGCCCTCCCAGTCGACCAAAAAAAATCTTTTTCCCCGGGAGATCTTGGTCGCCAAGATCTCCTTGACAGAGAATATATCGGAGGTACCGGCGACAGGGGTGGGAGAAACAAGCTTGGGAGAAAAACGGTTAAAGACAGCAGGTTTAAGAAGGGAGACATGGAAGGAGTTATGGATTCGGAGGGAGGGAGGAAGATGGAGCTGATAAGAAACTTGATTGATACGACTCTTGATTTTATAGGGTCCCAAGAAACGAGGGCCCAACTTGTAACTTGGGACCCTAAATCGGATGTACCTAGAGGAGAGCCACACCTTGTCACCCGGGCGAAATTCCGGAGGAGATCTGCGTCTCTTGTCAGCTTGAACCTTCATACGGGCGGAAGCCTTGAGGAGCGCAGCGTGGGTTTCTCGCCAGATGGAGGAAAAATCCTGTACAAGACTGTCCACGGCAGGTACAGAAGAAGGAGTGGGAGACTGCGGCAGAGGTGGAAGAGGATGACGGCCAAAAACGACAAAGAAAGGAGACTTGTTAGAGGCAGAGGATTGTTTGTAGTTGTAGGAGAACTCCGCCCAGGGAAGTAGATCAGCCCAGTCGTCATGGCGTGAGGATACAAAGTGACGCAGATAGTCACCCAAAATTTGGTTCACCCGTTCTACTTGGCCGTTAGACTGAGGATGGTACGAAGAAGAAAAGTCCAATTTGATCCCGAGCTGAGCACATAGAGCCCTCCAGAATTTGGAGACGAATTGTACCCCACGATCCGAGACAATATGTTTGGGAAGGCCATGGAGACGGAAGATGTGTTGGAAAAATTGTTTGGCCAACATGGGTGCAGAGGGTAGACCGGGCAGGGGTACAAAGTGAGCCATCTTGGAAAAGCGATCCACCACGACCCAAATAACGGACTTGCCATGGGAGGAGGGAAGATCTGTAATAAAGTCCATGGCGATGTGAGACCAGGGAACTTCAGGAATGGGTAGAGGCAAGAGGAGACCCGCTGGTTTCTGGCGAGGCGATTTATCCCGGGCGCAAATCATACAGGCCTGGACGAAGTCCGAGACATCTTTCTCTAGAGAAGACCACCAGTACCTTTGGGAGATTAGTTGGAGAGACTTTTGCACCCCTGGATGACCGGCAAAAGGGGAGGCGTGGCCCCACTTGAGAATTCGCAGCCGCTGACGTGGGGGTACGTAGGATTTGCCAGGAGGAAGAAGGCGCAGGTCCACGGGAGCGACTGTTATAAGGCGTTCTGGAGGGATAATATATCGAGGTGTTAACTCGTCGCCCACCACATCAGAGGAGCGAGACAGAGCATCTGCCCTAATGTTCTTACAAGCTGGACGGAAATGGATCTCAAAATTAAAGCGGGCGAAGAACAGAGACCAACGAGCCTGACGGGGATTTAATCTCTGAGCAGACTGGAGATAAGCCAGGTTCTTGTGGTCCGTGAAGATGTACACAGGATGTGTGGCGCCCTCGAGTAAATGTCTCCATTCCTCCAGTGCCAATTTAATAGCCAGCAGTTCCCTGTCCCCAATGGAGTAGTTTCTCTCTGCGGAAGAGAATGTTTTAGAAAAGAAGCCACAAGTAGAAGTCTTGCCCCGGGAAGACTTCTGGGTGAGGACAGCTCCGGCTCCCACCGAGGAGGCATCCACTTCAAGAGAGAAAGGCTTGGTGGAATCTGGTCTAGAGAGAACGGGTGCAGAGGCAAAGGCGCATTTCAGGGACTGGAAGGCTTCCTCGGCTTGGGAAGGCCAGGATTTGGGGTTAGCTCCTTTTCTTGTGAGGGCCACGATAGGAGCTACCAGAGTGGAATAGTGAGGGATGAATTGCCTGTAGTAATTCGCAAAGCCCAGAAATCTTTGTATGGCTCGGAGACCAGAGGGGCGTGGCCAATCCAGAACCGCCGAGAGCTTGGCTGGGTCCATTTGAAGTCCTTGGGCTGAGATAATGTATCCCAGGAAAGGCAGGGAGGTCCGTTCAAAAAGACATTTTTCAAGTTTAGCGTACAGGCGATTTCTCCTAAGACGAGTAAGAACTTGTTGCACATGGACCCTGTGTTGATCCAAATTGGAGGAAAAGATCAGGATATCATCCAGGTATACGACCACGCAGGTGTAAAGTAAGTCCCTGAAAATATCATTGACGAATTCCTGGAAGACAGCAGGTGCGTTGCAGAGGCCGAAGGGCATCACCAAATACTCAAAATGGCCATCCCTTGTGTTAAAGGCTGTCTTCCATTCGTCTCCTTCCCGGATACGGATCAGATTATAGGCCCCTCGAAGGTCCAATTTTGTGAAGATCTTAGCCCCTCGGAGACGATCAAATAGCTCAGAGATTAGAGGCAGAGGGTAACGGTTCTTGATGGTAATTTTATTAAGACCTCTGTAGTCAATGCAGGGGCGGAGGGAGCCGTCTTTTTTTGTCACGAAGAAAAAACCGGCCCCAGCAGGAGAAGAAGATTTTCTTATGAATCCTCTCTGTAGGTTCTCACGTATATAGTCGGACATGGCAAGAGTCTCAGGAGGTGAGAGAGGATAAATTCTGCCCCGAGGTGGAGTAGAACCGGGTATCAGGTCGATCGGGCAATCATAGGATCGGTGAGGAGGAAGGACCTCAGCTTGTTTCTTGCAGAAGACATCCGCGAAGGAATGGTATGGCTTGGGCAGCCCAGAAGGCGGAGAAACTTGCGGGTTCTGTTTGACCAGAGCAGGCTTGAGACAGCGGTCCGAACCCCAACGCAGGATCTCACCGGTGGACCAATTCAGGACAGGACTATGACGTTGAAGCCACGGCAGACCCAGGAGGAGTTCGGAGGAACAGAAGGGAAGGACAAAGAACTCTATAGTCTCGGTATGAAATATTCCGATGTCCATCTGCAGAGGCTGGGTACGGAACTGTACGGTGGCAGAGAGTCTCTCACCGTTAACAGTAGAGATGAAAAACGGCTTGGGTAGACGGATTACTGGAATACGGTACTTATCAACCAAGGAGGCGTGAATGAAGTTGCCAGCTGAACCGGAATCCAAGAAGGCGGCTGCGGAGAAAGAGGACTTGGAAGAGATGATCAACTGCACGGGTATGATGAGACGTGGAGAGGAAGAATCCACACCTAGCAACGCCTCTCCCACGTTTACTAGGTGCGAGCGTTTCCCGAACGCGGTGGACGGAGAGGACAATCTCTAAGGAAGTGCTCGGTACTGGCACAGTACAGACACAGGTTCTCGTTTTCTGCGGCGGCTTCGTTCTTGCGGAGTCAGGCGTGACCGATCCACCTGCATGGCTTCCACGGCGGAAAGCCCAGTAGCGGGTTGAGGTAGACGCAGAAAAACGGGAGCCAGACGAGGAAAGCGTCTAGGACGAGCTTTTTCCTTTTCAAGGAGGAGTTCCTCTTGTCTTTCGGCGAAACGTTTGTCTATCCTAGTGGCCAGCAAGATGAGTGGAAGGAAGCTCACGTGCAGCCAGAACGTCCTTTACTTCACTATTAAGTCCCTTCTTGAAGGTGGCGCAAAGGGCTTCATTGTTCCAGTTCAGCTCAGAGGCCAGGGTGCGGAACTGAATGGCATAGTCACCCACGGAAGAACCTCCTTGGGTCAAATTTAGTAAGGCAGTCTCTGCGGAGGTAACCCGGGCAGGCTCCTCAAAAACATTCCGGAACTCTAGGCAGAAGCTCTGGACGGAAGCGGTGGCAGGATCTGCGCGGTCCCATAGTGGTGTAGCCCAGGCCAGGGCCTTCCCGGACAGCAAACTGAGAATAAAGGCTACCTTGGCTCGCTCAGAAGGAAACTGGTCGGACAGAAGCTCGAGGTGGAGAGAGCACTGCGACAAGAACCCACGGCACTGTATTTGTCTGGTAGGGACAAACGGATTCTGGAACCGGTGGCAACTGCAGGCGGAGGTGACGCAGCAGGAGCAGACGGAGGAGCAGGCTGTTGCTGAGAAGGCAGGAGCTGCTGCAACATGGCGGTCAGCTGGGCCAGCTGTTGACCCTGCTGGGCCACAATAGTGGTGAGGTCCGCTAGGCTTGGCAGGGGAACATCAGCGGGATCCATGGCCGGATCTTACTGTCACGTACCAGCAGGACAGGTAGTGGATCCTCTGGACCAGAGAGGCGATGGCGCGGGTTGTACTAAAGGACCGGTTCTAAGCAGTTACTGGTCTTCACCAGAGCCCGCCGCAAGGCGGGATGGATTTGCTGCGGCAGTAACTACCAGGTCGTGTCCCCTAGTAACAACTCGACCTCTCTGGCAGCTGATAAGGCGTGGTACACAGGGAGAAGGCAAGAGCGTAGTCGGACGTAGCAGAGGTCAGGGCAGGCGGCAAAGGTTCTAAGGCGAGTAGACGGTAGCAACGGGTTCGGCAACAGGCAAGGCAAACAAACACTGTGGAACGCTTTCTCTGAGGCACAAGGCACAAAGATCCGGCAGGAAGCTGTGGGAGGAGAAGGTATAAATGGGCAGTGCACAGGTGCAGCCTAATTAAGTCAGCACTGCCTCTCACAAACCTTAACCCTTAATATCCCTTTTGGACCAGGCACCAATCACTGGTGCACTGGCCCTTTGAATCTAAGAGTCCCGGCGCACGCGCGCCCTAGAGAGCAAGGACGCACACGCCGAGACACTGGAGTGCTGCCTGGGGGCATACGCTGTGAGCGCTCCGCGGCCAGCAGGGGACCCGGAGCGCCCAGCGTAACAGAGAGTCTCTGATCCTGGCCATTGCAGTGAGAGTCTCTGATCCTGGTCATTGCAGTGAGAGTCTCTGATCCTGGTCATTGCAGTGAGAGTGGGCTTAGCTTAAGTCCCAACTTCCCAACTCTGTACACATGTTGCAAAGAAAACCCAGCAGTGAAACAGGGATATACAAATATTAAGTTAAATTACAAAAGGATATTATAATTTATACATGATGGCCCCAACTCGCCCAACATTTATTGAACTATTCTTGAAGCCACTTAGAATGCCTTAGCCACATACTAATCCAAAATGGTTTGTATTGGTGCGCTTAGTTGGAGGATCAGTTTGTTATGAAAGCTCGCTTTAGATCAAAATTCTATGGTTGATTTCAATGTAATTGGTTGTCAGTCTAATATAAGTGGGTGTCTTCTGATTTTTCATTGATGATAAATGTCAGGGGGCCAGAAGAATCCAGAAGATTTTCTGGAAATAAATATGTGCCATTGGCCCACCTAAATGTGCATGTTCTTTGGGCAGTCAAGAAAGCTGAATGTCTAGCAAACACCTATCTCTTGTATGTAGTTACTGATTCTTAGGGGGTAATTTATCATGCTGAAACACTCCTAAATTAGGCGTATTTCAGGTGTAGATTGTGGTGTAATCTGCAACTTCTCCCCGCTCACGCCAGGTCTAAATAAGTGGGCGTGGTGTAGGCGGGGAAGGTGATGGGACGGCAGTCCTGTCTCATTCATCATTGCGTAGAAAAATTTCTAAATGTAAGACAGTTAGGAAGCTGGCTGGATCCTTTACATTTAGAACTGGCAAAGGATCCGCCAAAGTTATGGAGAGGCTGGCGCCTCTTCATAACTCCGGTGGCCCCACCTCCATCTTAGGGATATATTAAGACCTGCATCTAAAACGCCGGTCTTAATAAATGTGCCCCTTAATGTCTAAGGGCAGAATATTATCTTGAAAGACGAGGAGTTCAGACCCGATACAGGACTTTTGCCTGGGTTATAGCAGACTGTCACAGTAAAGACATTTATCATGAATCGTGCAATTATTTAACATATGTCACAGCCTGGCTCTGCGTCCCCAGTGACACATCTACCCCACTGTCAGCAGTAATTAAAAAACAAAAACAGTTGGAATGAGTCTGGTATTCATTAAATACCGCTGCCCTTTATTAAACCAGTGTAGGCATGCCTGAAATGACTGACAAAATATCCAGATAAGGCATGACTGGCACTAATGAGGCCTGAATTAAGGTTAAGCTGGCAAGCTAGATGTGTTCTGCCGTTCAGCTGCAGCATGCTTGGCATGAGGCACATATTAGCCTCAAATGCTTTAAATAATTGGGGCCTCTTCTGAATGAATGGATGGAATGCCTAAGAAATCCTAACTACAGATACACAGGAAAAATGGAAAACTGAGACTCTTCAGTAGTGGAAGCTATTTTTTACAGCAAAACATTAGGTTAAGTTCACGTCAATTTGCACTTTTTTGCACTAATTTTATGCTGCTGTGATTTTATTAAAAAATGCTGTTTCTGATGCTACAAAAAAAGACACAACTTGACAATGAAGTGTAAACTCGCCCTTTGGCTTTTTTCACACAAGCGTATCAAAATTTGTGTGTATTACGGCTCCAGACTATACAAGGATTCCGGAGGATATACCGATTGGTATTGTGATTAGTATTGCTTCAGTAATTCATCAGGATTTACATGCGTATTACCTTCTTTCTGCATTATTATACACTCCCATAGACTATAATGGGTGTATTTGGAAGCAAATATGCACAAAACTAGGACATGATTTTGAATACTGACGGAAATTATACACCCATGTGAATAGCTCTGTTCACTAACATTAAAGGGGTTTTCCGTGATTCTTATATTATTGACCTATCTTCAGGATAGGTCATCAATATCAGATCAGTGGGGGTCTGACACCCAGTACCCTCGCCGATCCACTGTTTGAAGAGAAGGCCTGAGGATAGGTCATCAATGTAAAAATCCCAGAAAACCCCTTTAACCCCCTTCCCAACACTGGCCGTACATGTATGATGGATGTCGTATCTATGGAGTGGAGCGAACGCCATAGCCAGCGGCTAATGTCCGCGATCAGCAGTAATGCCGACTGTGGACATTTAACCCCTTCATATGCAATGGTCAAATGTGACCATGGTGTCTGAGAAAGCTAAAACCTGGAAGCACGCGCTTCTGGGTCAGGAACGGCGGAGATCGGGGAAAGCACCCTGTTGTAATAATGAGCGGTAGTCTGTACTAGGCTTTCAGGCTCATTATTAGTATATCACAGTTCAGGAAGCAGCACTGAACGGGGATATAGTAATTTTTCTACAGAAAAATGTAACAAATTTTTCTGTAGAAAAAAAAATTACAAAAACTTCATCATGGGCATCGCCTCTTGTGAAAAAAAACATACTATTAGGGCTCATGCACACAAACGTATATTCTTTCTGCTTCCTTCCGCGGAACCATTTACTTCAATGGGTCTGCAAAAACACTGGAAGGTACTCCGTATGCATTTCATTTCCATATTTCCATTCCACAAAAAAGTAGTGCATGTCCTATTATTGTCTGCAAATCACAGTCCGAGGCCCCATGCAAGTCAAAGGGTCCGCAAAAAATACGGAACACACAAGAAACGCATTCGTATGTCATCTGTATTTTGCTGATCCATACTGTAGAAATGCTATGTCCAGCCCATATTGCTCATGTGTTTGGTGATTAATAAGTTATTGTTTCCAATCCGCAAAAAACGGATTGTATACGGAAACCATACGGATATGTTTTGTGAAATAACAGAACGAAAGAGGACTTAAATCAGAGAAAAAAAACCTCAGATACGGAACGGAGCTGTGAAAAACGGACTACAAAACAACAACGGTCGCGTACATGAGCCCTTAAAATATAAAAAGTTATCCAACAAGGTGAATGGCGTAAAGGAATAAATAAAAAATGGCCGATTGGCTGTTTTTTCATCACTTTACTTCCCAAAGAAATTCAATAAAAAGTGATCAAAAAGTCATACACACCCAAAAACTGCAGATCGTCCCACAATACTTTTTCTTTCAGTATTAAAACACAAGAAAAACTATACAAATGTGGTATCGCTGGATTAGTGACCTGGAGAATAAAGAGCACAAGTCAGTTTTACTGCAAAGGGAACGTCATAAAAAAAAAAAAAAACGTACAACTGTGGTGGAATTGCGTTTTGGAATTTTTTGCCCGCTTCCCGCTACATTGTATGCCATATTAAATGATGCCATTAGAAAGTACAACTTGGCCGGCAAAAAATAAGCCCTCATATGGATATGTAAACGGAAATATAAAAAAGTTATGGCTCAAGGAAGATGGAGAAGAAAAAGAAAAACACAAAAACGAAAAAGAAATCCAGTATCCTAAGGGTTAATATACCCGCCTGCATTTCTCTGCAGTAAGGCTGCAAACTGTCCATGTGCTGTGTGTTCAGAGTTAGAGTCCTACTGTACCTGGTATGCATCTGCATGCAGAACATGGACCATCTGAGGGCTAACTGCAGGAATGCAAGTGAGTAAAACAGTATGAATTAAAGTTTCAGAATCTGCGGCTTTTGTGTTCTGTGATCACAGAAAGATAACATTAGCTTATGTCAAGTATTAGAATCTTATCAAGCTTTACACACACTTTGATATTGACAATATTATGCATGCACTGGAATAGTATAGGTAGTAAGGCTGAAGCTCAGCCTGCGTTTGTGGGAGGGGCGAAGGAGGCCTATTTAGCGCGGCCCCACGCTCCCATCACGGACGCCACGCTCTCACGTGACGTCTCTGCACTTCTAGGTTTCAGTGCCGACGCTGTCGCTCACCCACGCTGCTGCTCGTTTCTGCCTCCGGTCGAAGTTCTCTACCCTCCTGAACTGCGCTCCCCCGGTAAGCTAAGCGGCGCCTCGAGCTGCTCCCTGTCCTGGGAGCCTCAGCGATGCGCTCTTCACATGTTCACATGTCCGCATGCTGGCCCCACCTCCCGCACTGGTCTCCAGGCAGCACTGACGCTCGGGTCCCTAGCACGGCCAGCACCCCGACACTGGGAACCCGACAGCTGAGGCCTCCCGACAGCTGGGGCCTCAGTAAAACAGTGCATGCCTGGGCAATGAGCTGGCTTTGGGCACCAGCAATGCCAAAAGGATGTTATCAGAAAACAAACAGTGAAAGCCCATGCACGCCGCATATACACATGTATTAAAGTCTCATATATAATGGAGTCAGGACCCAACCAAGGAGCAGTAAAAAAAAAAAAATCCTCTCTCCAGGTATACAGAGCATGTGCGCACACGTTTTAATTTCATCTTCACGCCATTGTCTGCCACGCAGCAGATCCATGTCAATTTTCCTCAGGTTCATCCACGCTATTGTCTGCCACGCAGCAGATTCATGTCAATTTTTCCTTAGGTTCATCTACACTATTGTCTGCCACGCAGCAGATTCATGTCAATTTTTCCTTAGATTCATCCACGCTATTGTCTGCCACGCAGCAGATTCAGGTCAATTTTCTTTCCTTAAGTTTCATCCACGCTATTGTCTGCCACGCAGCAGATTCATGTCAATTTTCCTTAGGATTCATCTACGCTATTGTCTGCCACGCAGCAGATTCATGTCAATTTTTCCTTAGATTCATCACGCTATTGTCTGCCATGCAGCAGATTCATGTCAATTTTTCTTTCCTTAAGATTCATTCACGCTTGTCTGCCACGCAGCAGATTCATGTCAATTTTCCTTAGGATTCATCTACGCTATTGTCTGCCACGCAGCAGATTCATGTCAATTTTTCCTTAGATTCATCCACGCTATTGTCAGGTTCATCTACGCTATTGTCTGCCACGCAGCAGATTCAGGTCAATTTTCTTTCCTTAAGTTTCATCCACGCTATTGTCTGCCACGCAGCAGATTCATGTCAATTTTTCTTTCCTTAAGATTCATTCACGCTTGTCTGCCACGCAGCAGATTCACGCCAATTTAAATGTTTCTTTCACGTAATCATCTGCCACGCAGCAGATGCCCTTTCCGTCTTGTTTCTTTCCCTGACACGTATCAGGCTTCAGTCGGGGTCTGCCACGTAGCAGCCCACGTTAGGTTTTCCAGACATGCATCAGGTTCATCCACCGCCCTGACACGCATCAGGGACAGGTTCTCACGCCTCACGCGCTACTCACTCGCCCCGTCCTAACCCAGGTGCTTCGACGCGCCTCACGAGCTTCACCTCTAGCCACGCAGCTAGCTCACGGGTTCCGGCCGCCTGCAAGGCATCAGGTCATTCAGGGGCACCTCACAGGTGTCAGGCACGGTCAAGCTCGACCCAGCTTTCGCTCCCTGATTCACGTCAGGTTCTACTACTTCTGCTTATCTCAAACCTCACCCCATGTTTCTAGGGTCACCCCGGAGGTCTGTTCGGTTCAAAATTCGCTAGGCGAATTCCTCAAGGTACCAATCCCAGGTCACCTTTTCATCCAGGTCGTTTTTCGTTTACAATTTCATCAGCCAAGTCCAGGTAAGTTGGTTTCACTACTTCATTCCTTAGGGTCAGGCCAGCATCCGCAGGTCTTTTCCTTCAGGTAGCCGAGGCCAGCGCATCAGGTAGGTTGGGCCTCTTAACCTCTTCCTGGTAACGGATTCGGTCACTCTTCGGTGTCATTTAGAGGGTTTCACAGAGTCACTCGCTGGTGTCAGGTGGCTCTATCACCCTTCTTACCTTCCATTTTCCTTTTCACAGCATAATGTCCCACGCATCGGATATCGCCGAGACTCGCTCCATTCCAGAATCGCCCGGCTCAGCCCATGGAAGCACCCTTTCAGGCAGGCAATGGACCATCCCGAAACTCATGGCCGAATTAACCAGGAGAGGCATCCGCTATCCTGCCACAGCCCGCAAAGCTGACTTGTACAGGCTACTGACGGCAAGGCCTATCCCAGCGGCTGAAGAGCAGGTGTCTCTGTCCACGGTCCAGACAGCGCTGGCCCAGCTTCATTCTGCTATCAACACTCTCACCAGTTCAGTGTCCGACATGCAGACCAGGTTGCTAGCGGTGGAAACCAGGCCATCAAGTCCAAGCACTCCCTTCTCTCCGGCTCCAGGCCCGTCTGCCATCCATGCCCCAACTCCAAGCCAGGCCCCCAGCTCCTTCACTATTTCCCCAGCACATTTCGTTCCCGATAATGTCCGAAAGGATATTTTGGCAGGTAAAGACATTAACTTGGCTTCCATACTTATTTCTACCCACGACTTCGACGAGAACAGGACCATTGCATGTGGAGATATATCAGTGGTTCTCAAGTCCAAAGACGCCCGGCTGCATAA